>NC_090227.1:5521289-5828789 GCF_024489055.1 Chanodichthys erythropterus | reverse complement strand
TAGATTCAGTGTTGAATTATTGGAGAGTTTTTATTCTTTAAAAGAAGAAAGAAGTATCAAATATATAGATGTGAAATTTACATATGCTGCTGCTTATTAAAATGATCACTACTGGCATACAGAAAGTAGACTAATCGTTCAGTGGTGATCCATGAAAGGTTGTTTAAAATGTTCCACTTCTCACTTCAACAGTTTGCATAGATGTCTTCGTTGGAGAGATTCTTTTTGAATGTGCGTTCAGGGTTAATGGTGTAGATGGCCTTATCTCTACATGCCTTTGACTGAAGCTGACGGCTTTTCTCTGTACTTGAAGACACATTGGCGTAAATGTCCTCATCTTGCTTTGTTTCCTGAAATGCATTAAAAAATGAGCTGCGAACTTGTACAATTTGTTAGCTTTATGATAATTCTCTCACAACAGAACATTTTTCTGACAACAATGATAAACTCACAATGGTGTAACACTTAATTGACAGTACAGTATCAGCCCAGTATTATGAGGTCCCATTTGTGCCAAAATTGAGTCGACTGCTTTGTGTATTTGTATTTTGTACTTTTGAACATTTGTTTTTGTCTACTTGTTCAAATAAATTAGTATGTTGATGTGAATGTTCTCTGTATGTTTGTTGTCTTCTGTCATCTCTGTCTCTATATATTTAAATGACAGAAGCAGTCTACAGTAAGGATGATAAGTACAGATAAGTACGCATCCAGCTATGGCGAAAGAGTGACCCCTGACCCGACATAGGATGTAGGAGTATCGTGAGCTTAGATGCCTCTCGCTGTTCAAAGAAATAGGGCTGGGCAACAAACTCATGCTCCTCTTTTCTTATACTGAAATCCTCCAACATTTCTCTTTAAAAATTCTTGTTTTACACTTCTAATTCTTGACCGCTATTTTGTTTTGCTCTGTCCTCTGTCCTTTCGTGTTCGTCATTACATCATGCGTCGGGTCAAAGGTTACTCTTCCACCGCAAATCGATGCATAAGGCTGTCTGCCGGAAGCTAAATATTATAAATAATATATATATATATATATATTATATATATATATATATATATATAACGACCTAAATTCCGGAAAAGTTGGGACGTTTTTTAAATTTGAATAAAATGAAAAATAAAAGACTTTCAAATCAAATGAGCGATAGAATTTATTCAAAACAGAACATAGATAACATAACAAATGTTTAAATAGAGAAATTTTACAATTTTATGCACAAAATGAGCTAATTTCAAATTAGCTCATGCCTGCTACAGGTCTCAAAATAGTTGGGGCGGGGGCATGTTTAACATGGTGTAGCATCTTCTCTTATTTTCAAAACAGTTTGAAGATGTCTGGGCATCAAGGTTATGAGTTTCTGGAGTTTTGGTCACATTCTTGCCTGATATAGGTTTCCAGCTGCTGAAGAGTTTGTGGTTGTCCTAACACCTTTATATACCTTTCAGCATTCATAGTGCCTTCCAAAACATGCACCATCAGAGATGCTGGCTTTTGAACTGAATGCTGATAACATGCTGGAAAGTCTCCCTCCTCTTTAGTCCGGAGGACATGGCGTCCGTGATTTCCAACAAGAATGTCAAATTTGGACTCGTCTGACCATAGAACACTTTTACACTTTGAAACAGTCCATATTTAAATGAGCCTTGGCCCACGGGACACAACGGCGCTTCTGGACCATGTTCACATATGGCTTCCTTTTTGCATGATAGAGCTTTAGTTGGCATCTGCAGATGGCACGGCGGATTGTGTTTACCAACAGTGGTTTCTGGAAGTATTCCTGGGCCCATTTAGTAATGTCATTAACACAATCATGCCAATTAGTGATGCAGTGTCGTCTGAGGGCCTGAAGACCACAGGCATCCAATAAAGGTCTTCTGCCTTGTCCCTTACGCAGAGATTTCTCCAGTTTCTCTGAATCTTTTGATGATGTTATGCACTGTAGATGATGAGATTTGCAAAGCCTTTGCAATTTGACTTTGAGGAACATTGTTTTTAAAGTAATCCACAATCTTTTTACGCACTCTTTCACAGCTCTGCCCATCTTTACTTCTGACTCTGTCTCTCTAAGACATCCCTTTCATAGCTAATTATGTTACAGACCTGATATCAATTCACTTAATTAGTTGCTAGATGTTCTCCCAGCTAAATCTTTTCAAAATGTATTGCTTTTTTAGCCATTTGTTGCCCCTGTGCTAACTATTTTGAGACCTGCAGCAGGCATCAAATTTGAAATGAGCTCATTTTGTGCATAAAATTGTAAAATTTCTCAGTTTCTATTGTCAATAAAATATTGGCTCATGTGATTTGAAAGTCTTTTTTGTTTTCATTTTATTCAAATTTAAAAAACGTCCCAACTTTTCCGGAATTCAGGTTATATATATATATATATATAATTATATATATATATATATATATATATATATATATATATATATATATATATATATATATATATATATATATAAAGAGCATATATCCATATATATATATGGATATTTGGAAATATAGATATTTTTCTTACAAAAACCCATCGCTTCACTTTAGAAGGCCTTTATCACCCCCCTGGAGCTGTATGGATTACATTTATGATGAATGGATGCACTTTTTGGGGCTTCAAAATCATGAGCGCCATTCACTACCATTATAAGGCTTGGAAGAGTCAGAATATTTTTTAATATAACTCTGATTGTGTTCATCTGAAAGAAGAACGTCATATACACCTGACTGTGTGAGGGTGAGTAAATCATGGGATAATTTGAATTTTTGGGTGAACTATCCCTTTAAGAGAGATCTATCAATCTGACAGTTGATGCAACTCACTTCATGAGAAACATATGGCAGAAAAGATACTTACACTTATGTTTGGTTTTTTGCACCTGCATAAACCAAAAAAAAGGAAAACATTCTCATTTATCTCAAATAATGTATAAAATATTTTATATAACTTAAATATCTAGCAGGATCCTACCTTCTGTACATCAGAATCATAAGTGCAAATATAAGCAATAAGAACAGTACTATAACTGTGAGGAAAGCAGTGAATGATATGCCTGCAAAAACAAAGAGAACAAACAAACAAACATGCAAATCATGGTCTTTGTGCCTGTTCACTACATCTGTTTAATGTCTCAACATATGTAATATCTTTTTTCTCAGTCGCTTTGGTTCATTTTTTGAAACAGTCTTAACATTCTTTAAAAGGGGGTATTACACACAATTTCTGCCAATCTCATTTTAATCTTGAGTACATATAGAGTAATATTGCATCCTTCAAATCTCCAAAAAATCTTTAGTTTTATCATATTCATAAAAGATAAATACACTAAACCGAGTCTTTCCGAAAAAAGCAGAGCTCCTGGAGGCGTGCCTGCCGTCAGTGCCGTGGGCGGAGCTAAAGAGTCACAAGCGCTCGCAGCTTTTGCGTAGAGATCGTCTGCAAGCTGTGACATCATTATAAATAAAAAGGGAACAAAAACGTTTGTGTTGTTTACATTTTATTAACTTGCGCGCCGATTGCCAACAAAACACAGACATCTGATGCAGCTTTACTCACCACCTGCGATCTGCAAATCCTGAACTGGGACTTGTTTACAAAGCATCACTGAAATCCCACGAACAAACAAACATACGCGCACAACTCTGTTGCTTCGCCGAAAAAACAAACTTCATCCACGGTTCTTTGGGAAGCTGAAAAAGGTCATATTTCCCTCACAACCAAAAACACACTCCTTCGGTGACAGGAGATGCATCTAATTTCGGAATGAAATAGCATTACACCCCCCTTTAAACTGAAAGTGCATTTGTCAAAACTGTTTTATGGTAAATAATGTGTACTGCATGTCTGTAAAATCAAGCACAGACTGACCTGGGGCATTGATCTGTAGGATTGTGGAGTTCACTGCACCATATGGGTTCTGTGCCTCACAAATGTATTCCCCACTTTTCTCATGGGCCACGGTAAAGGAAAGCACACGTGAGGAACCCACTTCTTCCACTATACCGTCCTTCTTCATGAACCACCTGTGGGCCGCTGGAGGGTTGGCATTACTTTGACAGGTGAGGGTTAAATTAATACCAAGCCAGACTGTGCCTGTAAGAGAGATCTGTGTTTCTTTAGGAGGATCTGTGGGTCAGAAAGAGAAGAAACAGTGTGTATTTTCAGAACGACCAAAAATAGAGAAAAGCTGCAAACTGTGTTGTGTTAAAATCTCACACTCCACATTGAGGATGACGGTCTTGTGGCTGAGCAGGGGTTTGTCCTCTCTATCTCGCAGATGGGTGGAAACACAGTTCACCTTCAGGTCATGATGACGGAATGATGGGATGAAGTTCAAAATGCTCTGAACACTATGTGTCCCGTCAGCATTCAGCTGTGTCCATTGTGTTATGTTACCACCTAATGCAGGATCCCATGTTACATTTGGAGTGGCACTGGGGCAAGGGGCTGGAACAGTGCAAGTCAGATTCCCCACCTCACCCTCCCTGAGTACCGGCACAATCACATGCGGCTCGGCCAAGGAATCTGTCAGGATATGGAGAGGAGAAGGAGTAATGGTATTCATTTGTAGAAACTAAGCATTTTCAAATAATAATGGATACACTTTATTTTAAGATGCACTTGTTAAAGTGAAATTATACAAATAAGTACTGACCATTTTTACAGATTTTTTTTATTTTTTACAGTTGCTAAGACAGATTTCTCAATAAATTAATAAGATATCAATACAGTTACACTAGGTGAGAACAGTTAAAGGCACAAAATGTATTTTTTCACCACTAGAGGTCGCCTATTCAAAACAAAGGCGTAGTTTGATGATGCCGAGATTGAGCGCGGAGTCATGGGAGATGTCGTCTTTACCTCACAGCTAGTGGAAAAGAAATGGGATGGGACTCAGGCAGAAATAACGTTCATGGATGAGATTATTAATGTTACTGTAGTATGAAGCAGAGCAGGGCCGAGTGTTGTGGGAGCTGAACAAGGTCGCTGGAGCAGTGAGACTTTTATTATGCCACAGTTGCCGCTTCTGTTTCTTCTGGTCAAGCGTATGTGGGGTAAACCATCGCTCATCATATTAGATACATTTGTGTGTTGAAAATTGTTATAGTGCTACTCTGTGCGTTCGCTCGGCGACACTTGTTGCACACTGCAATAAGCTAGATCGATATTAGAATATCATATTAATAAATGCTGGATGGCTTGTGTTGCTAAATGGCATGCAATTAATTTTAAAACATATTGTCTGATGGAGAAAATGTTGTATAAACGGAGTTTCTTTTGTGGGACAGTCTTCCTGCTACTGTTCAGGGTGATTATAAAACTGTGAAGGAAAGACTAAAAGAGGCTTTCCGAGCCAGTTTATCAGCCCGCCCTCGTGCCCCGCGCGAAAGTTTGGAAGTGTATGCGGCAGAGATCAGCAGATTAGTGGACGAGGCGTTTCCCGAGTATGGCGACAAGGCCCAAAGAGAAGAAAATTTTCGTTGTTTCTTGGCTGGTCTGAATCCTGTGCTCAGGGTTAAATGTCATGAACAAGGAGCAACTGACTTGGAGGAGGCAGTGATAATCGCAGGCCGGTGTGAAAATGCCAGAGACTCGATAAAGACTGATTACATGCCTGTTAATGCTGCCTACGGTAATAATGATGGAGGAGCAGTGGCTGCTGTTCACTCTGTGACTGATAATGGAGGGTTATACAGAGCAATGGATAGATTAACAGAAGAAATGAGAGACATGAGGATGGAACTGATGCGCTTGGGTGACGAAAACCAAAGACTGAAAGCAAGAGTGAGTCCTAAAGCTATGGATGAGTGGAGTGGAGATCGCTCTCAGTCTAGTGGAATGTGCCAGTGTGTCTGCGGGGGTCGTGGATGCCAGTCACGTGTCTTTGCCGCACGGAGGGGTCGTTCACCTGAGAAAAAATATTTCCAACAGCATGATGAGCACACATCAGGTATGGATGATCGTAGTTATAAAGACTCATACTCTGCTCGGTCCCCTGCTAAACGCAGCCCTAGCCCCAGTCCTCGCAGATGGAACAGCTATGAGAATGACTCCAGAAAGCGGGGTGTGCGTTTCATGTCTCCTGGCAGAGCAGAGTGCCGCAATGGGCCGGGAAACAGATTTTAGCTGATGTTGCGGCCCAAACACCAGCTATGCTGCCTGTGGGCCCTGAAATGGACAATGTTGATGATAGTGACCCCAATTCAAAAGACATTAATGTGATTGGGGATGCTGGTCGGAATGTGCTAGTGTCATATGTGAGAGGAGTGATTGAAGGTGTGGAGGTGCAGATGTTAGTCGACTTCGGTTCCAGTGGATCTCTCATGAGTGCAGACTTCCGTATGTCAGTTCCAACACTTCGTAATCGTCCACTGATAAAAGACTATGTGTCAGCCCGTGCTGTGAATGGGCAAATGCTAGATACACTGGGCACCATCACTATAACATTTCAGCTGGGTGCTGAGTCGTGGCAGCATGTATTTCATGTGTTAAGAGAAACCACACAGACTGTGTTGCTGGGCTGGGATTTTCTGTTAAAAAATCATGCTTTGATGGATCTCAGCCATGCTAAGCTACAACTGTGGGACATTTCAGTTCCTCTCCTTACCAGCAAAGATTTCATTCCGATGTGCTGTAACGTGTCGATGGCCACCGCTATGAACTTACCACCCCTCAGTGTGTCAGTTGTGGCAGTTAAAGTGTGTTCACCCAATGCAGCCCATTTGGCGAGTGACTTTGTTGGCTATCTGGAACCCAATGTGGCAGATTCTTCCGGCCTAGTGGTTGCTCACACAGTGGCCACGGTTCACAATGTACTGACCAAAGCTCGGATTTTGAATCCTACTGGACAGGACATTTCATTGAAAAAAGGTATGCACCTGGGTGAGTTTTACTCAGTTGATGACTCTGATGTTCAGCTGTTTCATGTTCCAGCTGATATAACTACAGCAACCATTTCTGGTGTGACGCCTCCAGTGTCGCTGGATGAGTCCCCTATTTCTGAATCTGAGAGAGCTGCGCTTTCAGCATTGCTGTTGGAATTCAATGACATCTTCAGCTCCTCCAAACGGAATTCTGGTAGATGTACGCTAATGAAACATCACATTAGAACTGGTGAGCAGACTCCCATCAAACAGCGTGCATATCGTGCATCCCCTGAAAAACGTGCTGAAATAGAGAAACAAGTGGCTGGCCTGTTAGCGGATGGCGTCATTGAGGAGAGCTGTAGTCCCTGGGCGTCACCAGTTGTTTTGGTGAAAAAGAAGTGTGGCACATGGCGTTTTTGTGTAGACTACAGACGCTTAAACAGTGTGACTATTAAAGACTCTCATCCTCTACCCCGTGTGGATGACACACTGGACGTGTTAGCAGGCGCAGTGTGGTTCAGCACACTAGATTTCTCTAACGGTTACTGGCAGGTGGAAGTTGCTGAGGAGGACCGTGAAAAGACAGCCTTTACGACGGGACAGGGCCTCTATCAGTGGCGGTCCATGCCGATGGGCCTATCCAACGCCCCCGCCACATTTCAACGTTTGATGGAGCTGGTCCTCAGGGGGCTCCCGTGGCACATCTGCATGGTATATCTCGATGACATTTTGATTTATAGCAAAACATTTGAAGAACACCTGTCAAGTCTGAAAGAGGTGTTTTTGAGAATCCAATCTGCTGGTTTGAGACTGAATCCAAGCAAATGTCACTTTGCCAGAGATCACGTGGTCTTTCTGGGCCATGTTGTTTCTCAAAAAGGTCTTCAGCCTGATCCAAAGAACACGGAGAAAGTCTTAAACTGGCCTATTCCACGTTCTCCTTCTGAGGTGAGAGCCTTTGTGGGACTGTGTTCCTATTACAGACGTTTCGTCAAGGATCTCTCTAAACTCGCTGCTCCACTAAATCAGCTTGCTGGGAAAAACGTGCTCTTTCTGTGGACAGCTGAGTGCGACAAATCATTTAACCTTTTGAAGAATGTGTTGTCATCCGATCCTGTGGTAATATTGCCTGACTTCAGCGTGCCATTTAAAATCTACACAGATGCATCCAACTTGGCCGTTGGTGCAGTTCTCGCCCAGGACAGTGATGGACTCGAGCATGTGGTCGCGTACGCCAGCCGGGCATTGAATTCCACTCAGAAACGTTGGTCGTGAGTTGTGGGCTATTGTGTGGGCAGTGAGGGAATTCAAGCATTACATTGGACTTGCCTCGTTTACCATTATCACAGACCATCGACCACTCTTAGCACTTTGGCGTTTTTTTATTGATGATGATTCAACAGGAAGAAGAGAAAGATGGATTCTGGAGCTTGATCCATTGAATTGGGTCATTGTGCACAAAGATGGAAAACAGCACAAGAATGCTGATGCGCTTTCTCACCGCCCTGATACACCTGGCCCTAGCGAGGCAGAGGCCAGTGTTGTGGGGGTACTGGAAGTGAATGTGGTGAGTTCTAATCAAAAAGACTACATTCAATGTTCATCTCAAGTCACTGATTCTGCAGGAGATGCGACTGTTGAGGACTCACTTGACAATTCAGACAGTATGTCTTCCATGAATGCTTTGTCTCACAGCTTATCAGATATTAGGGCAATGCAGCAGGCTGACCCCGATATTGAGACTGTTTTGAGTTGGGTGATGCAATCTCAAAGACCATCCAGGAGAAAATTACAAGGAGCTTCTCAGTGTTTACGGAAGCTTTGGACGGAATTTAACCGTCTCTCTATCAGAGATGGACTGTTATGCCGCACAGTTTTCTGTCCCCTCACAAGTAGCCCTGTAGTCCAAATGGTTGTTCCCTCTGCTTTAATATCAGATATTCTTTTGCAGGTGCATGGGGCCCCAGCTTCTGCCCATTTCTCTTCTGTGTGTGGGAACGTGCGAGACAATTTTGTTACTGGCCTTCCATGCACAGGGACATCAAAGCTTGGTGTGAGCAGTGCAAAGCATGTCAAACACGACGCGGTCCGATTCCAACACATTAATTCAAAACAACCTATGGGTGGGTCCCAGTCAGTGCGGCCATTTAAAAGAGTGGCTATGGACATATTAGAGCTGCCTGTGACTTCAAAAGGCAACCGGTATGTGCTGGTTGTCGAGGACTATTTCACAAAATTTGTCAATTTCTATGCTTTGCATAATCAGTCAGCACAGACAGTGGCTCGTTGTCTGTTTGAGGACTATGTTCTGATTCACGCGTTCCAGAGACATTACATTCGGACCAGGGTCGTCAGTTTGAGGCAGAGGTGGTTCAGAATCTCTGTCATCTGCTGAACATTAAAAAGACACGCACCACTTCCTATAATCCGAAGTCGGATGGTATGGTTGAGCGCTTTAATCGGACTTTGATTGATCAACTAGCTAAGACTCTTTTGACCTATAGAGGGGAATGGGATGATTATGTGAAGCATGTGGCTTTTGTTTACAACACAACGACTCACTTCACCAATCGTTTCACACCTTATTTCTTGACCCACGGTCAGGAAGCACGAGTCCCTGCTGATGTACTGTTACCCACTCATGCTCTTGACTCTCAGATGTCAGCATCTCATGCTGAATTTGTTTCCTCGTTGCTGACTAAAATGAACTCTGCCTTTAGCAGTGCAAGGATGCACGGTGACGCAGCTCACGACCGTCAAAAACTATACCATGATGTTGGCTTACGTCAGTGGTTCCCAACCACATTCCTGGAGTACCCCCAACACTGCACATTTTGCATGTCTCCTTGATCAAGCACACCTGAATCAAGTCATCAATTCATTATCAGAGACTCCAAGACCAGAAATGGGTGTGTCAGACAAAGGAGACATGGAAAATGTGCAGTGTTGGGGGTACTCCAGGAATGTGGTTGGGAACCACTGGCTTACGTCACCAGCCTTATGATGTAGGTGCCATGGTGTGGCTCCATAACCCAGTTGAGAGCCGCATGAAGCTGTCACCCCACTGGAAGAGACCTTATAAAATTGTACAAGTCATGGACTCAGGTGGGAAACAAGGACTGACTTACAGGATTGAAAATCCTTTTGACTCTGGGGAAAGGGGTAGTACACTATAATAGGTTGCGGCCTTACACATTGCCTGTGTCTCCTCTGTCACAGAACCGGACACTGTCTAATGCTCAGGACTCACAGCCCGAGTCTCTTTCCCTGGAGTCAGGAGTTTCTGGTGGAGAGGTGTGTGTTCCTCCACAGGTGGATCTAAGTGTGTTGTCTGACCCACCGTGTTCAGTTAAGGGGTCTGTACCAGACATGAGTAGAACTGGGAGGGTTCGTAGACCTCCTAGTCATTTAAATGATTTTGTTTTGTATTGAAGGGATTCTGATACATAAACGGGGACGTTTATTTTGTGAGGGGGGGACGTATGTAACAGATTTTATTTGATTCTGTCATGATGTATTAATTCTGTATGTTCTGGCGCTCGTTGTGTATTTGTGTGTGCAAAGTATTTTTCCCCCTCGGGGCTTTCCGTATATAGGTTTGGGGCATGCGCACTTTTTGGGTACTGGAGTGCCGCGGGTCTTTCAGGTGGATATACATGTGTGGCAGAGAATAAAGTAAAAGAAAGTTCAGACGATTGTCGTTTATTGTTTTCTTATTTCCAAGTATTTTAGGCGAACCCTACACGAACGCTCGGTGACAATATAGTTTTCATGGTAAAACATGGTACCCGTGGAAAATCAAGAAAACAAGATTCATGCAATAAGACTAACAGTGCTGAGTTATATAACAATGATTAGTTTTCTGTCAATGAATGTATTCATACAGTTGTTCCCTTGTCTAATAAAACATGTAATATACTAAAGCGTCTTTTCGTGGTTTCTACAAAATAAAACCGAGGGTAACGCAGGTATGATGTCATTGATAGGCGACGCACAGCATGGTCCATATCCTGGTTAAAATTGCTTATTTCTCTAGATTTAAACATTCTTGGAAACATTTGGGATAATGTATACACAAATCAACAAAATATATAACACTGTTCAAGTGGTTTTGGGATATTTTAATTTTGGATATTGTGCCTTTAACATAGGAAGTTCCCTTGAGACTGATGAAAAGAAAGCTTTTTGTTTTCCCATGCCATGAAGTTACATTGTTACACCAATAGGAGGCGCCAAAGGAATGTTATTAAAGATGCTAATTCATTAAGTAACAAAGCAAAGGCAGGATGGGCAGTATTTCAGATACATGTGGGCTTATTTAAAAAATGTAGGCCTAATTGATACAAAATACAATTTAATAAATTGTAATTTGTATTTAAATACATTTAAGTTTAGTATCTTTGTATTTTTAATATACATAAAATACTTGCAAAGTCAACCTCTTCATTAGTCTCTTAAAAAAAAAAAAAAAAAGCTGCAGTTGTACGACTGACCTTGAACACACTCAAAACACCCCCACTCAATATAGAATTCAGAAATCGCATTGGGCTTTTTTGGGGCTATTTTTGTTTTGCAGACCTGGCAAGGGGAAAAATAGTCTTAATAGTTTGTCTTAATAATTAAAGGCACAATATGTAACAATATGTAATATTTTTTTTTATTAAAACATCCAAAAACCTGTAGCAAATTAGCTCAAAAGGGAAATATTCATAATTAAAGGGTTAGTTCACCCAAAAATGAAAATAATGTCATTTATTACTCTCCCTCGAGTCGTTCTACACCCGTAAGACCTTCATTCATCTTCGAAACACAAATTAAGATATTATTGATGAAATCTGATGGCTCAATGAGGCCTCTATTGAGAGCAAAGCCACTCTCAAGGTCCATAAAAAACATATTTGTAAACATATTGTACTAAAAACATATTTGAAACAGTTAATGTGAGTTCAGTGGTTCAATATTAATATTAGAAAGCGACAAGAATACTTTTTGTGCGCCAAAAAAAAATAAAAAAAAATTGACTTTTCAACAATATCTATATGGGCCGATTTCAAAACACTGCTTTACGAATCGAATCAGTGAATCGGAGCACCAAAGTCAGGTGATTTCAGCAGTTCCTCAGTTTAGCTCTTTGATGGGAGATCTGAAACACTAATTCGAAACAAAAGCTCAGAAGCTTCATGAAGCAGTGTTTGGAAATTGGCCCATATAGATATTGTTGAAAAGTCAATTTTTTTTTTTTTTTTGGTGCACAAAAAGTATTCTTGTTGCTTTATAATATTAATATTGAACCACTGAACTCACATGAACTGTTTCAAATATGTTTTTAGTACCTTTATGGACATTGAGAGTTTGAATGGCTTTGCTCTCAACTGAGCCATCGGATTTCATCAACAATATCTTAATTTGTGCTCTGAAGATGAACGAAGGTCTTACGGGTGTAGAACGAGTAATAAATGACAGAATTTTCATTTTTGGGTGAACTAACCCTAATTATAAATAGTTATGAATAATGTTTATATAAATATTAAATATTTTGTCGACCTGTGTTCTTATATTGTCCCAGATGTTTCCAAGAATGTTTAAATCCAGAGAAATAATACAATTTTAATCAGGACACGGACCGTCGCCTATCAATGACATCATAAAGACGCTTAATATATTATGTTTTAAGGGAATGACTGTTTGGTTACATTTATAAACAGAAAACAAATTATTGTTATATCGCTCAACATGTGTAGTCTTACTGTTTGAATCTCATTTTCATGATTTTCCACGAGTAGGTACCATGTTTTTATCATGCCTCAGAGAAAAACACTATATTGTCAAGTGGCTAACACAGCATAATCAGATGCAGCTTTATTATTAGTAACAGTAATACAGATTTTTTCCATCATACGTTTTCCAATTAATTGCATGCCATTTATCAACACAAGCCATCCAGCATTTATTAATGTGATATCCTAATATCGATCTAGCTTACTGCAGTGTGTCATAGCAGCCGGCGAGCAAACACACAGAGCAATGTTATGATTTCCAACACCCTAAAATGTATCTAATATGATATGCGATGCGTCACCTCGCATACACTTGAAACGCACTGATATACTGGATTTGATACAGGCATAGGTTTGTATCAATGTAGTGTCATCATGTACTTCAAGTAATGAGATTTCACTCTGTGAAAAACTTCAAAAAGCAGTTCTCCTCTGCTGTCAAACGGAGGTGTACATTACACTTTTTGCACATCACTTTGGGTGTTCCTGTGCACCCACCCTGCATCTTCCCTTCTTATCTCACACATTATTTGTCAGTGTGAGGTATTGTTCAAGACATCCTTGAAAAGTACCTCTTATCGCACAACGACACAACAAAAAGAAAAAAATGTGCAAAATAAAATAAAAACTTAATAAAACTTTATAAAAGGCTTCTCTAAAACACATTTCATACAAATTTTTTTTTTATGTACAGTTCATGTACATAAATAATATAATCTCAAATTATAAGAAAAAGTTTCCGTTGCCTGAAGGCAATGCTGTGTTGTAGAGGGTTAATAATCTCATCCATGAGCATGATTTCTGGCCGAGCCCTGTCCTGATTCTTTTCCACCGGCTGTGAGGTGAAGACAACATCTCCCATGATTCTGCGCTCTATCTCGGCATCATCAAACTACACCTTTGATTTGAATAGGTGACCTCTAGCAGCAAAATGTACATATTGTGCCTTTAATCGGTTGTTTGTTTTTATCAACCAGTCAAATGTGTTTAAGTATTTCTACTGCTTGCTAGGACTGGGTGATATGGCAATATATACAGTATTGTGGCAATGATATCAATTTAACTTTTTTCTATAGGCATATCGTTTACATATCACAGTATGCAAACATATCCATGCATCCTTTAGTGGGCAGGAGTTATTAACAATTGTAATTTTTCATATGCTTTTTACCTGTATTCTTGTGAAATATGATGCTTATGGAACATGATATGATGTTGGCTTAAGTGGTAATGTTTAACAAAGTGTTAACATAGATGTTATAAATATAAAGAGCAAGATATGGTATGGGGAAATGCAAGATGTATGTTAAAAACATGTCTGTGCTAACAATTTGTCTCTTATGCAGTAGAGCCGGAGTTGATTTTTGCCACAACAATTGGTGTCAGAAGTGGGATTCCTTGGATGTGCCTTTTGGACCCGAGAGCGGACGGTGACTGATCATCCTGGACTTAATAGTAGTCTCAGCCTTACCCCGAATAGATTAAGGGATGAGGGGCCGACCGCCAGGGTCCAGAGGGAGACACCACTGGAATCAGAAAACGAACCCAGGTGGCTACACGACTCTCTGGTAAGAGATAAATTTACATTTTATGGGGAATTAAGAGTAAGTGTGATTTGGTAAAATTTGGAAGATTAGGAAACAGGAAAAATTGAAAAATTTATGATTTAAGTGATTTAAATATGAGTTTATGTGGGTAAAATAAGTTTTTGAATAGAAAAAGTGAAAAAAGGGGAATTTATGATTTGGTAAATAAGTAATTAGGAACTGGGACGAACCATTTTGGTGGCTCCGGCAGGGCTATGTGGTTGCGGTCTGGAGGGTTTTGTGGGATTGAGATCGACTGCAGTAGTCAGTAATAGTACAGTCAGTGACAGTAAACATTTGAATTGTGGTGTACAGAGAGGCAGTCTGTGGAAGCTGGGGGGCAGTAAGAGCGTTTTCCACGGTGGAAGATTTTCAATCGGTGATACCCGTTACCGATTTTGGGGTAATAAATCTAGGCTGGGTCACACTGAAACAAATTTTGGGATTGAGCCCAACTACAGCCAGGGTTGCTGTAGTTTATAAATTTATGAAGGTGTGACAGTCTGAGCGCTCGAGTCTGTAGTGATCTGAGCAGTGAGGCTCAGCCCGTCCAATTTTGGGATAAAAATTGGATCTGGAGGAGACGTCCACCAGATTATTAGGTGCGCGCCGAAAGGAAAGCCACGGGAGTCAGAAAAGGAGAACCAAAATGGGGAATCCCAGAGCAAGCTTGCAAAAAGTGTGTGTCAAGGGGACATTGATAAATTAATTAAGTATCACGATTTCCCAGCAGAAGGGACATTAAGTGTAACTCGGCTCACAATGATAAAAGCTGATGTAGAGGCAGAAAATCAGGTGAAAGCGGGCTGCTGGAAAAGAAAACGTGTGTAAACTGTGCTCAGACAGTGAACTGCTGGTTGCAGGAAGCAGAAAAGAGAGAGCGGAGAGCTCTGCAGAAACAGTTAGTGCAACCGGTAGAGGAGGAAGTGCAGGATAAAGAAAAAACCTGAAGAAAAACAGAAAAATATAAAACATGATAAAAATGAAGGAAAAGTTAGTTAAGTATTGTGATTTCCCAGAAGAGGGAACGTTGAGTGGTCATAAGACTTGAATTTGAAGAGAAATGCGATTTGGGGATGTTGTGTTTGTGTGAGAGCAATGTGTGTGTGTGAAATGTAAGCAGACAATAGATTGTAGGCTAGACAAAGCAGACAGAAGGGAAAGAAGGTTAATGAACGTAACTTACAAAAAAGTTTTGTTTATTCATCCATTAAATGGATGCATGACATTAGATGTCTAGAGAATTACAATTTATATAAGAATGATTGAAGGAGAAAGCAGCTATAAGGCTGTCAGTCCAACCAAGTTGGTTAAAATAATATTGTGGTTCTGCAAAACAGTAGAAACTATATTGATGATATGTTTTGCATCTGAAAACTAACTATTTGATAGTGAGATAAGTGGCTATGATGAAGGGAAATATAGCAGGAAAACATTTTATGAAAGTGAAAATGAAAAATTCTAAAAGAATGTTTCACTTTGGGGAAAAAAGGTTGAACAGTCTCAAGTATGTTTTTATGTGATGAGCGCATCACTATCACAATGTAAAATGACTAAAATGATTTTGGACCTCTAAATGTTTGGTTTTTGATGGTCAAAAGTAAAATGGCAGAAAAATGAGACTGCCAGTTGTAACAAAGACTCAACCTGACTGGAAATTTGTAACCTCTAATTTCCATGATGTGTGAGGTATTTGACTTCATGGTAAAGCCCATTCTTTATCTATCCTATTTAGCCTGCTAAAACACAGGGTCTATCCCCACAGAAAAAGCCTAAAGAATTTTCTAACTTTCTTCACAAATTTAAGAGTGTGATGTGAAATGAAGTAGAAGTAATCATTAGTTATCAATGAATGATAAGAAGAGGGAATTGTTGTGAAATTTTAATTTTTCATATGCTTTTTACCTGTATTCTTGTGAAATATGATGCTTATGGAACATGATATGATGTTGGCTTAAGTGGTAGTGTTTAACATAGTGTTAACATAGGTGTTATATATAGAAAGAGCAAGATATGGTATGGGGAAATGCAAGATGTATGTTAAAAACATGTCTGTGCTAACAATGTGTGGAAAGTTACAGCCACTAAGAGATGTTCCAAATATGGTAAAAGGACAGAGGCTTCGGCCTTGGAGGTTAAAGATATAAAAGTGAGGGGAAGCTTTCTTTCTTGGTCTTACACTCTGCAGCTACTTGTGTTTCTGTATGACCTGTCTGACCTTTCATGCAAGAAATAAAAGCTTTAAAGACAATTGGACATGTTTTTCTCTTATGCAGTAGAGTCGGAGTTGATTTTTTGCCACAACGCACGTTAGAGCAATAAAAGAAAATGGGCGAATGAGTAATAAAGAGCGGGACGGGCTTTGAAGGCTTAAAAGAATTGTTAAAAGTGAAATATGCCACAAAAGAGAACTCATATTCAGTAGTCGCACACTTCTGTGCGTGGCTAAATGGACATATACACACTAAAATGTCCAAATCTGAGTATTCAAACACAATCGGGCCAGTCTAAATACCCACACTTGTGGTCTTTGCACTTGGCTACTTACATGAATTATTTGCTGTATTTGAAGTGTTCAAGTAGGTGTGAAGACCACAAGTGTGCATAGTACTTTTCATTACCCTATGGGAAACATTTATAGTGTTGTAAAAATGCAAGTGTTTACAGAGCTTTATTTTGATTAATACATTGCATTTTAAAATAAACTTCTAAATGTCTGTTCAGTAGTTCCTATAACAGATGACACAATTTAGGTATTCTAATTAAGTGATAAAAAAAGTAGTTGTACAAAATACACACTCATCTTTGCAATAAAATGTGCAACACTTTGTTTTACTACCAAATTATGTGTAATATCTAATATAACTTATTTTAATTAATTTAAGAGTAATGTCAAGACCACAAGTGTGGTATTTGGACAGGCCCTTGGTTTATGTCTTGAGTGAAGTGTTGTGTCCCAATTCGCAAACTGATACTACACCCTAAAAATATGTGCTCTTTTTGTGGAGAAAAAGTACATACTTTTGAGTGTCTAACAGAAGGGTAAGCTTTGGTACATACTATCATGTCATAAAATTGCATCTTTAACAGATGCTCTGTTAAAGGGTTAGTTCACACAAAAATTCTGTCATCATTTACTCACCCTCAGGTTGTTCCAAACATTTTTTTTTGTAATGTTGAACACAAAGGAAGATGTTTTTTAAAGAATGTTCTGTTCTAAAGAACAGTTCTGGGGCACCATTGACTTCCAAAGTATTTTTTTTCTACTATGGAAGTCAATGGCGGCCTGGTTACAAACTTTCTTCAAATTTCCTTCCTTTGTGTTCAACAGAACAAAGAAATATTTACAGGGTTTGGAACAACATGAGGGTGAGTAAATGATGACAGAATTTTCATTTTTAGGTGAACTATCCCTTTAATACATGTGTTGACATTCAGGTAGGACATTGTATCATTGCATTTGGAGCAAATGCAATGATTGAACAAACATTTTATGGTCCTATGCCTTCCAGATGATATATACATTTTAAAACATTTAGGCCACTTAACTTAGTGTGTTGCTAATGTGAAGAGAATTTCAACAAGCATAACAAAACCTGCAACCAGCCTACCCTGTCTTAAAAGTGACAGCAACCTACTGATGCTGTCTATATCACTAATGAACAACAAAAGACAGAGAAAATCACTTGATGCTCTTTTCTGAACAACTTTTACAGTGAAGACTAGTTTATTTTAGCTTTGATTACTTTATTCAATTTTTTGAATTTTGAATTACTTATGTTAGGATCTACGTAAATATATGTTAGGATCTACGTTACCCATGTAAAAGGCAGCGCAATGCTTCTAACCTGCGCCCTATTTACTCCTCTTCTAACACTAAGGGCCCTATCTTGCACCCAGCGCAATTGACTTTGTACACCGACGCATGTGTCATTCCTATTTTGCACCCGCGCAAAGCGCGCTTTTCCCTCCACAGAAGCACGTCGCTAAACTAGTGAAGGAACTTGCGCTCCCTGGGCGGTTCAGCGCAAAAAAGGAGGCGTGTTCCGGCGCAAACAATCCCTGGTGCTATTTTGCTGTTCCATTAAACAATTGCGCCACTGACCAGAAAAAAGTCAGTGGCGCGTTGCGCGTTGTTCATTATGCTATTTTAAGGGCGCATGCTTGACCATAATGTATAGCGTGCACAACGCGCATACACTTTGCTCATGTAATCTACACAGATGCAACAGTTATTTTTGCAAATCATATGTTACACTAAAAAATATTAACACATGAGATGACGGAAATCATTGTGGTGTGTCACAAAGATGTGAAAAAAACAGTTTTTTGGGTGGGTTTCTCCCATCCCCATACAACACAACTTCTCTGTCTTTCACTGCTCTTACAAGAACATCAGTCTCCTCGGCTGTGAACCGCTCCTGGCGTGCGCCTGGTAAATACGCCATAATAGCTAATAGCAATCCATAATGAAACTTGCGCACCTGCTTTTAAAGGGAATGTTGGATGACGCTCTGATTGGTTTATTTCACGTTACGCCCAAACCACACATATGAATAATGAAGCTACTTCAGACCAACCCATTTTAGATTTGCGCCGGGCGCAAGAGCCGGGAAAATAGCAACAGCGCCGAGACCCGCCCACAAAGTTACTTGCGCTTCGCGCTTTGACACTTGCGTTTCAGATCGTTAAAATAGGGCCCAAACACTTCTCTCTCTGTCTCTGTGGGTCTATGGAATTGTCAGTCAGCATTTAACAAAGCTGAATTCATTCCAGCCTTTGCTACTAATTCTTCTCTTAATATCTTGGGCTTGACTAAGACCTGGATTCGTCCAGAGGACTCAGCAACCTCTGCTGCTCTCTCTAACAACTTCACTTTCTCTCATACCCCTCGCCAGTCTGGGAGGGGTGGGGGCACAGGTCTTCTCATTTCTGACAGTTGGAAATACTCCATTCATTCCTCTCTTTGCAACTACAATTCATTTGAGTTTCATGCTACAATCTCAATTCCTGTCAAAATCCATATCGTAGTAATTTATCGCCCCCCAGGCCAACTGGGTACCTTTGTAGAAGAACTGGACATGCTGCTGGCATTCCCAGAGGATGGTAGCCCACTTGTAGTTTTTGGCAATTTCAACATTCATCTAGAGAAGCCTTATGCTTCAGACTTCCGCTCTCTTCTTGCCTCATTCGGCTCATCAAGTACACACACATCTCGCAACCAACTTGATCTCATTTACACACGCAACTGCATGTCACTGACAACATTTTGGTAAAACCTCTGCACATTTCCGATCATTTATTCGTTACTTTTAATCTACAACTCCCCATTTGCTCACCATCAACCCCTCTACCAGTTACCTTCAGACGAAACCTGCGCTCTCTTTCTTCTTCTGATCTTTTCTCTGCTGCCTATCACCCTCCCTTCCCTCACCCACACAATTCTCCTCTTTGGATGTGAATACAGCAACAGACACTTTATGTTCAACCTTAACTTCATCTCTAGATAGAATCTGTCCCAGGCCCGGACTGGCTAATTGGGAGCACCGGGAGAATTCAGTTTATTTGGCCGCGAGGGCCGGTGTTGTCATGGCACTGGGTTGAAATATGGATGCTCTAGAAACTGTGGACGCGGCCAAATGTACTAAGCTGAGTAGCCTAACTGTTTCCTAAAAACCATTCAGTGACGGATTTAGTCCTGGATGGCCCAGGGCGACACGGGACACCCGCGCAAGAAAAAACAAACGAATGCGCGATCGGGTTTTTACCGCTCATTTGCACGCAACGTCAATGATATCATGTCACTCTGTGGGTAAAATAACCTAGTCGGGAGGGACTTGGAGTGTGCGCTCGGAGAAGACAACTCACTCAAAAGTATACGAGAAGAAGGGATGAGGTGACGTCTGTAGGGACAGCGGGACAAGTTCTAAATCAACGCTAAATTATGGTAAGGCAAAAGGTCTAAGCCACCGGAGGCCGATTTAAGTAACGTAAATAAATAAAAAGGAAGAGGGGAAAACATGCAAAAGATAAAGGCATGTATGCAGCTTACTCATATCGTAATAATAGTAGGCAAATAATAAAATATGGCCTATCACTTATGTTATGTTGCTTGCTATGCTATTACACATTGGCCAACAATATTCATTTTTCTGTCCAACTAGCTTAACCAGACAGTAAAATGTGATTTTGTAACATGTAACTTTTTTTTTTTTTAAAACAAATGTCCTACTTTAATATTTTACTGTAAAGTTGTGCAATTTTGTAGGATTTATGGTATTTTGTGTTATTTATTTGCCTCAATTTGTAATAAATGAAGTATATACATTTACATAAAATAGCAAAATTTTATGTTAAATCCACTTTAATAAAGATCTACATTTCTAAATTACATTCATAGTGATAGACATGGAAAATGAGCCTGGGTTTAGTGGACAATTACTGCCATCTACTGGAAAGCAAACACTTAATTAATTTAAAATTAAAATAACATGAATTTTTAACTACAGCCACTAGGTGGCTAGAGAATTAATCAATGGTGCACATTATAAAATCATTATAACTATAAAAATAACTCTATATCAAATTTTAGCATTTTTTGTACTATCATTTGTACTATCATGGGTATTTGAAGATATTTTTGAAAAATACAATTATTTACAAGGCTGTAGAGAACAGTGCACTATTGCAGACTTATATACTGAGGTTTTAATTACATCATTTTAATATAGTCAGTCGTGAATTAAAGTGGGCCGGTCTAAGGCATGAATCTCCAGGGCTGAAAATGAGTCCCAATCTGGCCCTGATCTGTCCTATGTCATCCAGGCCTGCACGTGCTACTCCCTTTAATCCCTGGTTATCTGATGTTCTTCATGAACATCGGACCAAACTCATGGCTGCAGAGAGGAAGTGGCACAAATCAAAAGACCAATCGACCAATCAAACTCTGCTCTCATCCTTTTCTGCTGAAATTCATGCTGCTAAATCTTCCTATTTCCACAACAAAATCAACAGCGCTTCAAACACACGCACACTTTTCAAAACATTCAACTGTCTCCTCTGTCCCCCTCCACCCAGCTCATCTCTTACTGCTGATAATTTTGCTAACTTTTTCACTGACAAAACACCTACTATCAGCAGTCAGTTCTCCGCTCCACCCACACAGGAACTCAGATCAACCACACACACAGCCACACACCTCCTCTCTTCATTTTCCCCCCTCACTGGGACAGAAGTATCTACACTTCTCCTCTCCAGTCACCCTACCACCTGCCCGCTTGACCCCATCCCCTCACACCTTCTACAAGCCATCTCTCCCACACTTCTACCATCACTCACACACATCATCAACTCATCCCTCCACACTGGCACTTTCCCTAACACATTTAAGCAGGCTCGGGTAACCTCACTGCTTAAAAAACCCACATTAAAAACATCACTTGTAGACAGCTACAGACCTGTTTCTCTCCTACCATTCATAGCAAAAACACTTGAACGAGTTGTTTTCAACTAGGTGTCATATTTCCTCTCACAGAGCAACCAACTGGATGTCAATCAATCTGGTTTCAAGAGTGGCCACTCGACTGAGACTGCACTGCTGTCGGTCACTGAATCCTTGCGGATTGCAAAAGCTAATTCCAAATCATCAGTTCTCGTTCTGCTCGATCTATCTGCTGCCTTTGACACGGTGAATCATCAGATCCTTCTATCCACCCTCTCATCACTGGGCATCACAGGTACTCCACTTCTCTGGTTTGAATCCTATCTCACAGGAAGGTCTTTCAGGGTTGCCTGGAGAGGGGAGGTATCCAAAGCTCATCAACTGACCACAGGCGTTCCTCAGGGTTCAGTGCTTGGACCCCTCCTCTTCTCCATTTACACTACATCACTTGGTCCCATCATTCAGGCACATGGTTTCTCCTACCACTGCTATGCTGATGACACACAACTCTTCCTTTCATTCCATCCAGATGATCCCACAGTAGCTGCTCGAATCTCAAGCTGTCTGGCGGACATCTCGGCATGGATGAAAGAACATCATCTACAGCTCAACCTGGCTAAGGCTGAGCTTCCTGTCTTCCCAGCCAATCCGACTCTAAATCATGGTTTCAGCATCCAGCTAGGCACATCCTCAATTACCTCATCAAATTCCACAATTACCACTGTAGTCACATTAATTTTTTCAAATACGTCTTTAGTAGCTTTCAGGGCATTTGAACGTGTTAATTGTCTTGCTGTCACTGAGCCATCAGATTTTATCAAAAATATCTTAATTTGTGTTCCAAAGATGAACGAAGGTGTGGAACGACATGAATGTGAGTAATTAATGACAGAAATTTTATTTTTGGGTGAAATAACCCTTTCATTTTTATCTTTGTACTTATTTTTCCTATTGCTTGTCATTTGTTTGTTTTTATTTTATTGCTGATTGCTTAAGAACTGTTTAAGAACTTTTTTCTTACATTAGTTACCCCCAGTATTGCTTTCTGCTATGGTATTGAACCTGATACTGGGAATAGTGAAATTTCACTAGTTATCTAAAATTTCGGTATCATTAAAACCTTATTTCCAGAAAATAAATTACTATTTCATGATATATTGTTACTGTGAAATTACCCTATTGTGATATAAGATTTTGTTCATATTGCCCATCCCTTCTCCTAGCTAGCAGGAAAAGTTCCCACAGTTTTACAGTACATGCAATTTATTCAGTAGTGTTCAGCACAAGTAATAGGCTGCAGTGTAACCTGGACAGAAGTGAGTATAGAAATGGCACACAGACGACACCTCGGTCACACCCAGTCTTTTTGAAAAGTTGGTCGTAGAGGTAGGTGAAATAAAAACAAACGTTTCTAAGCAGTTGTACACACCAAATTATGCTTTGCATTCAGAACAGGTCCAGATATACTTAAGCCTAATAGTCATGCTTCACTGAATGGCCAATTTCACATGTATTTTATACATTTTTCAAAATACAAAATACTGTATTTATATGTAAATCCTTTTTTTTTTTCCCCACACAGTATTTGGTATTTTATGTTGATACAACATTTTGTAGTTTTATATTTAAATACATTTTCATGTATTTATGCCCATCTCTGACCAAGGGACTGAGTGAACAACAGATAATTCAGGAATGAAACACAACTACTGTGTTTTGGGAGCAAAAATACACAAAATTAATTTGACCTAAAATGTAATTTGCTCAATATTAAGTTGATTGAATTGTTGTAACTAGTTGAGCTACTAATATGTGCCCCATTAAAACTTGGAACATTTTTCAAAGATTTGATGACATGGACCTCTTAAACTGAAAACACTTGTTGTTAGTGTCTTTGATTATTATTGAAACATTTGCACTCTCTTACCTGACACACTTATCTGCACAGATTTTGTTTCCTTCATACTAAAGCCCTCATATTGAAGCCTGAAGAAGTAGCGATCTGAATGCGAGCTGGTGAGATTCATCATGACAGAAGTGCAGTTTTTCTTTCGTAGATCCCCCACCATCTTCATCTGAGGTTCCAGCTGACGGTGAGCGTTGGTAAAATTATCTGTATCATAGACTCGCCACAGAGATCCTCGTAGCCATGTTACTACTGGTGAACGGTCAAGAAATACTTCTTTCTCCTTTGAAATGTTGAATTGGCAGGGAATCACAAGGCAGGAGCCGCTGGTGGCTTTTAGGGTTTTGGGGTACAATGCTTTAATGCCTGTCTGACACCAAGCAGCTGAAATACAAATGTGCTATAATCAAATGTAATATCTATATACATTGTGCCTCAAAAATATTTTGACAATTAAGCCACAATTAACATTTTATAGGCTACATGTCTTAGCATTATAGGCTATATATACATTTATATTAAAGAAAATAGCACAAGTACACTTTTCAGTCAAATCATTTCTCTCAATGAAGCTTTTTAGATTTCTAAATTAACTTTCTGGATATCACACTTTATAGAACATGTTCATATACATGAACATGTTCTAAAAGTTTGGCATCCTTGGTTCCATGAAGAACCTTTAACACCCCCCACCACTTATTTGTTTGAAGATCTAATACAATGATTTTCTGACATTTTCAAATAAGTGTCCAAAAATGTCCAAATATTTTTGGGGTCATTGTTAATTCACTTATATTCTTTAAAAAAAGAAAAGAAAAGAGAGAAAAAGACCAACCTGATAGAATGGAGCAGAATACAAGAAACTCTGCAGGAAGCATTCTGAAAATCACCTGTGGTGTATTTTAGAAATAATGAAGATTAAATGTACAGTTTATAAGCATCTATTGTCATTTGTCTTGACAATTGTAGCAGTTTACAATTAAATAATTTCTATTTTAAAACAAATTTGATAGTTTACCTAAGAGACAGCAACCCAGATAAGAGTGACCTTTACTTCAGTTGTGGCGAAAGTCACAGTGTATCACCGGAAACCACCCGTGAACTGGGTGAGTAGTCCCACCAATAGAATTTACTTTAACACTGATGGATGATATCATTTACATCAGCAAAGAATGTTGCACGCTCCGTTAGATTGAGATAGATGTGAGAACGCTTTAAATGCAAAAAGCAGAAATGAGAATATGTTTTTGTCATTTATTTCAAGCAACCTGTTTTTTTTTTTTAATAATTTTATTTGGGTTTAAGGTTTCAGCCAGGACCAGTTAAAGAAATTAAAACATCAGAAAAAATAAGAAACCAATAAGAGATAAATGAAAAGAGCTGGGATGAAAAATACCCTAAAATAGATGCATTTTTTACATTGTAGCCAAATATATTATCGTTTGGACTGCGGTTTAATAATTCATAGATTAATATTGTTGCAGTGTTGGTGATATGCCAACTGTTTTAATATTTTTCTCTAACCTAAGCTCTTGTTGTTTTAAACTGTTAAGATAATTCTGCTAAAGATAAAACTATTACATACTCAGATACAAATGTATAGTATAATGCAATGTAAGTCGCTTTGGATAAAAGCGTCTGCCAAATGCATAAATGTAAATGTAAATGTATTAAAGTCTTTTGAATTATGGCAAAAAACAAACAAACAAACAAACAAACAAACAAACAAAAAAACCCTGCTGTGGTCTAACAACATTAGCGTGCCAACAAGTCACGTTATGAGCATTGCATTTAGCGTTGCACTGCAACCAAGATAATTTTGTGAAGAAAAAAAGGCAGACAAGACACAAAACCCACGCTTTTAACACCTTGAGGTGATGAAAGAAATTTTTTTTATTCTTGTTTATTTCAAACCATCTATCAGATACTTTTATATCAAATAAAATGTTGAGAAAGAGCAGCGTGGATATTCTGCAAAACATCTCCTTTAGTGCTCCACAGAAGAAATAAAGTCATACTGGGGTGCGTTTCCCGAAAGCATCGTTAGCCAACTATGGTCGTAAGTCCCACTGAACTCTATTGGTAACGACAGAACTTGCGACCATAGTTCGCTTTGGGAAATGCACCCCTGGTTTGGAACAACATGAAGGTGAGAAAATTAATTTATTTTACTTTTAAAGTTTCCATGAGAATTAACAGCAGCCCACAAAAGTGACCAGTGTTTACTATGTGAATAAACTTTGTTGCTTCGTTGGTGTGAAAATCAAACACAGGAAACACACACATCTGACTTTAACATACAGTTTCTCTCAACAAACATCTAAAAACAAACCTATTGATTTAGTGAGTTTGATATGACAGTCTTACCCATACATGTCTCACGCAAAAAGCAGAAGTGAAATTTTCATCAAGTCACACTGTAAATAATTTTATGGCATAGAAAAACATTTGTAAGGGTTAGGGTACAACGGGGCTAAAGGCACACCTTAAGAAAAATGTGCTTTTCACTACTCCCATAGTGTATGATTGCTATGATTGCAGAAAAAAATATGTATGTTTTTATTTAGCATTAATGGAGCAACAGATTTTGTTTGAAAATAGATCATAAAGGTGGTTTGTTTTGTTTAATAATCTTATAAATGCATGAGGTGGCGAGGGGGCCTTTTATCCCACACACGAGGGAAAGGCTCACCAGCATGGGCCAAAAGGCACCAAGTATTCATAAAAAATACTTTAGCTAAAATAATATGATTTTAATAATGTCTAAGTTAATACTTGTTTAAAACAATCACTTAAGCAATGTTTGTACTATATTCTCTTTATTTTGATAAATAAAAGAATAATTTTTTCTCCAGAGTACTGATCACCGCCACCTGCACCTCATGACCTCACTCATCAACAGCACTACAAAGCACACACTCACACAGCACTTTATGTCCGGTCTCGTTCGCATATACTCCATGTGATGCTTACCTTAAGGACTCCTCTTCGAATACTCACCTGTCTCCAGCATCTCTCCTTCCCTTCGTGTGCTTTGTCTGCTGTGTGGGTGTGTGTCAGCCAGCTCCAAGTAACTCCAGCGATCTCTCAGCTCCAACGAACTTCTACCTGCAAAAGAAAGGACAGTAACTATTCCTCATATCATCTGCTTAACATCATCTATCACCAATTCATTCACCTGTTTGTTGTCTCACGCTCTACTGTGGTCAATAAAACTACCATTACCTGTTACAACTGTGTCCGTCTCCTGTATTCCGTAACACTGTCATTAAAATGTAAACATAAACATATATTTAAAAAATACAGAAACAAAATTTTAAAAAGTAAAGATTCTGAAAGCATTGAAGGAGATCCCATGATAATTTAATATAGATTTAAAGTAGTAACAACAAATCATATTTTATTATATATGATTAGTATCATATTTTTCAATATGATGGTTTCATTTTAAATATGGTGATGATTATCTCTAAGGTGGACACCCAAAATAAAGGGATAGTTCACCTCAAAATGAAAATTCTGTCATTTACTCACCCTCAAGTTGATTCAAACCTGCATACAATTCTACATCTGCAGATCTTGCCCTCCACTGACTACCATAGGTAAAAAAAAAATACTATGGTAGTCAATGGAGGGCGAGATCTGCTTAGTTACAAACATTCTTCCAAATATCTTCCAACAATACAAATTTTATTTATATATTTATTTAAAAACAACTGGTGTTGACCAAAGTGCTTTACAAGAGCCATAGTAAACAAACAATTACATAACGACACATAAAACATTAAAATGAATAAAAGACAATGAAACTGAAAACATATGGAATAAGGTTAAATAGAAAAGAATACTTAAGTCAAAGATGATTGAATACTAATGAAAATCAAGGAATATTAAAAGCAATTGTAAAAAGATACGTTTTCCAAGTGGATTTGAAGATTGACAGAGTTTGGGCGGATCTGATGTAAGCCGGTAGGCTATTCCATAACTTAGGGCAGATGACCACAAAAGCACAATCTCCCCTATTTTTAGGTCTAGTTCTAGGAACAGATAGTAGATCAGAGTCTCAGATCAGGGATCTGAGTAATCTTGACTGTGAAGGCAGATGTGGTACTTCAGATAGGTACTGTGGAGCCTGGTTTCACAAAGACTTAAAAACAAATAACAAAACTTTAAAATCAATTCTCAATTTAACCGGCAACCAATGAAGCAAGATCAAAACCGGTGTAATGTGTTCACTTTAATGCTTTGATTTAAGGAGCCGTGCTGCAGCATTTTGAATTAATTGCAAGTGTGTGACACATGCCTGAGGGGCACCAATACATAAAGAGTTACAATAATCTAATCAGGATGTTAGAAAAGCATGCATAACAGTCTCAAAGTTCTTAGAAGACAAAAAGGGCTTAGCCTTGGCTAAAAGATGAAGATGGTAAAAACAGGACTTAACCTTATCATATTTAAGGCTGTTATCAAGCAAAACCCTAGGTTCCAAACAGATAGTACTGTATGGAAACAACGTATGAAGATCAAAGTCATGAGCACTGTAATCATTTGAACCAAACAAGATAATTTCGGTCTTTCTCTCATTAAGACTCAAGAAATTACTAGCGAGCCAGAGTTTTAGTTTGTCCAAACAGTCCAATATCGGCGCTAAAGCAAGCTTATCATCACGCTTTAAAGGCAGGTAACTTTGTGTGTCATTATCATACAGATGAAAAGATACCCCATATTTAGATAGAATGTAACCCAAAGGGAGCATATAAAGATTAAACAGTACCGGGCCAAGAACAGAGCCCTGAGGAACACCAGAGCCCATTTGCATTTTAGACGAGGACTGTTGCCCGATGCAGACAGAATAACTCCTATTAGTTAAATATGAACAGAACCATTGTAACACCGTACCCCAAAAGCCCACACATGCTTCTTAATGTGATATGAGAATGTCATGGTTGACCAGGGTAGCGTTTCCCAAAAGCATTGTAAGCCTAAGTTGATCATAGCTCCATTGGTTTAATTGGAGCTACGATCAACTTAAGCTTACGATGCTTTTGGGAAACTCTGCCCAGGTCAAAAGCAGAGCTAAGATCTAGCAAGACCAGAGCCATAGATTGCCCAGTATCAGCAGTGAGCATTACGTCATTCATGACTCATAAGAGTGCCGATTCGGTGCTGTGACGGGCTTTAAAACCAGACTGAAATTACTAATGAATATTGTTGTCATTCAAAAAAGACAGAAGTTGGCTTAAACTACTTTTTCTAAAATTTTTGGAAAAAAGGTCAATTTGAGATTGGGTGGAAGTTACACAACAGCTAAGGATCCAGATTTGTTTTTTTTAAGATGAGGCAAACCAAAGCATTTTTGAGACAGTTGGGTACGGTCCCAGAGCGAAGACATTTGTTGATGATAGACAAATCAGGACCAATGGCATGAAAAACATTTTTCTGTGTATGAGACTTATTTATTAGCTTTTATCATTGCGTTGGTTCTCAACTGACTTAAACTGCAGTAAACTGTAAAACTGTTTACAAACTAGTATGTTTATGATTACGTTAATAAATTTAAAATAATATGAAAACATACCAGTTTACAACATCAAGCAGCATAATGAACTGTTTTTGCACAGCTAAAATAACTGTAAGCAAATGACACAGGAAGCCTTGCACATTCAACGTTGTTCAAATTTATCTGGTCTTTAATAATGTTCTCAAAATGTTAGCACAAAAACATTATTTATACATCCTTCATAGAACGTTTTTTCTGACGCGACTACTTGTTTCAGAATGTTTAGAGAACACTCAAAAGTAATGTTCCCAAAACATTGGTCTTTCAAAGAGGGCTCATTGAGAGACTGCATCTGTTTTCGCTCCTCTTTCATTTTTTTCTTCATTTTCTTTTCATAGGCTTTTAGCTCTGACATTGTATAAATGTGAAAAACCGCTGGTTCTTTTTTTTGCACATGGGACGGCCGGCTGCTTGCCCCCTTTATATCGCTCCCCATCTGAACACATTTTTCCTTTGCAGCTGGTGGAGTAGGCCTATTTTTTGCCTGCTCTGCCTTTCTGTCTTTTGTCTTGTGTTCTTCGGGACTGTTATCTTCCTATATGTACTCTATGAGAGTTATACTCTCTTCCTGCTTCTTTTCTTTTCTTTTTGGCCTTCTTTCCTCCAAGTGTGTGACTTGTGTGTTACTCGTCTCCATCCAGGCCAGTTTTGTTGTTGCAGGTGGTGGAATTTCAACCCGATATTCAATCTTTCTCTCCTTCTTTATCTTTTCTTTAGCCACTGTCAGTATCTCCACCATTGTTTCAGGCTCCGAATCTTCTTCTGCCTTTGTACTTTGTGCATGACTGACTTGTGTATTAGATGCTTCTACCCAGTTTTACTTTTGTTGGTGGTGGAGTTGATTGTTCTGGATGGTCAATTTTTCTCTTCATCTTTGTTCTTTTCACTCTCCTTATATCGTCTTCCAACCTTTTATTTTCTGGATGGGTGACCTGCATGTTGCATGTCTCCATCCAAGCGTTACATATAGTTGAAGGTAGTGGAGTTTTTGAATTCTCTCCCCTCTCCTTCTTATTCTTTCTTGTCCCTCGCCTTTCGGGTGGACGCTCCTCTTCAACCATAGCAGGATGTTGCGGTGCCACCTGAATCATCAGTGGTTCTGCCACTGTATTTGGGAAAAGCGGCTGTAATTTCTCTCCAAATATTTCCATCTCAGCAGAAGATACCTCACAGTCTCTCTCTTCAGTCTCCACCTCTGTATCTTCTGGAGGTTTCTGGATGGACTCTTCATGAATGTGGCTAAGTTCTTGCACACTTTGCCTGGTTGAGAACCGTTTAGGCAAGCGGCTAAAGCGAGCAAAACCGTGACTGAAGAGCATTCGCCGCTTTAATGAGAGCCAGAGACTGTGACACGATCAAAATAGAGCCTACGATATAATATAAATATTATTTTAATGGCAAAGAATGAACCCCCGTAGTGATGTCCATCACTTTCATAGAATGAAGCCAGCGAAAGTCGTTCAGCTTGATCTGAGGCAGCAAGAGAACTACAACACGAGCTCAGCAGAGGATTTCGTTTTATTTATAGCATATTAATATTTTAGAAGTATAGTTTAATGAGAGACAAGCAATACTTTGAAATGACTGAAATATAGTCTAACTCTTCTGCTGTATTTGACTGACAACCTGTTTATATATCTGCTCGGTCAGATTGAGATTGTGTATTACACTGTTGTCAAGACTTTTATATAGTGGTTTTCGTATTTTTTTCGTGATTTTTATCTAGTGTCAGTACCTAGATGTCGCTCAGGGAGTGGAGTGGGATAGGGAGCTGGAACCAGGGCTGAAGCTGACACAGGATCTCATAAACCTGGAAATAAAGAAGGTAATGTTAAAGCGAGCTATTTATTTTTACTATGCAGAAATAAAATGCAAGACGTAAGCTAAACGCTATTGGCTATTTATAAAAGCGATTCGTTATGTCCCGCCTCGACTTCCTGTTACAATTTAAGGGAACTTCAACACATCGAGTAAGGGTAAGGGCAGTTGATACATATTTTCTATTATTTACTAAGTTTTTTTGTTGTTTTTGTTCTGTCTACATTTAGCAAACTAAGACAAATCAGTTTTCTTTCTGTTTCAGAGCAGGAAAAGGTTTTAATGATTTACAGTGGCGACTTTCTAAGTGAATTTCTAAGATAAATCCAGAATTATGAGTGATATTTGGTGTTTCTGCCAATTCTGTTGTGATGTTACTATTGGCAAAATAAGGAAATGGTTGCTTTTTAGTCATACAGTTCGTTTTTGTTTTGTTTTGTTAAAAAGCAGTCTTTGAGTTTGTGAAGATCTTGACATTTGTACAGATTACTTGATGTTTGTGTGATGTGGTTTTACACCACATGGTGGCAGCATGATGCAATTAGACAATTAGGCAAAAGTGGCAAAAGTTTTTTTTTAAAGAGTGGATAAAAAAAATGAGATAACTTTTCTTTTACAAAACTATTAAACCTTAAAGTTTGGAAACATTACTGTTTTCAATGTTTTTTAACATGTATTTTATAATAAATACAGAAAAAACAATAATATTGTGAAATGTTATTACAATTTAACATTATTGTTTTCTATTTTAATATACTTTAAAATATAATTTATTTCTGTGGTGCAAAGCTGAATTTTCAGCATCAGTTCTCCAGTCTTCCGTGTCTCATGATCCTTCAGAAATCATTCTAATATGCTTATTTATTATCAATGTTGGAAACAGTTGTGCTGCTTAATATTTTTTTTTATAACCTGTGATACTTTTTCAGGATTCTTTGATGAATAAAAAGTTAAAAAATATCAGCATTTATTTAAAATAGAAATCTTTTGAAACAATATATACTACCGTTCAAAAGTTTGGGGTCAGTAATTTTTTTTTCTTTTTTTTTTTAAAGAAATTAATACTTTTTTAAAAAGAAATTAATACTTTTATTCAGCATGGATGTGTTTAATTGATAAAAAGTGATAGTAAAGATTTATATTTTTTAGAAAAGATTTATATTTTGAATAAATGCTGTTCTTTTTAACCTTTTATTCATCAATGAATCCTGTAAAAAGTATCACAGGTTCCAAAAAAATATTAAGAAATACAACTGTTTTCAACTTTGATAATAACTGAGTATCAAATCAGCATATTAGAATGATTTCTGAAGGATCATGTGACACTGAAGCCTGGAGTAAAGATGCTGAAAATTCAGCTTTGCATCACAGAAATAAATTATATTTTAAAGTATATTATAATCGAAAACCATAATTTTAAATAAAATATTTTTGTTTTTTCTGTATTTATTATGAAATAACTGCAGCCTTAATGAGCATAAGAAACTTTGTTCAAAAACAATAAAAATAGTAATGTTTCCAAACTTTTGACTGGTAGTGTATGCTTATATTTAATCTTCCACCCCAAACCACCACAACAGCAGACTATATTATAAATAATGCCAATGCTCCCTTAGATAATGATTTAAATATGTTTTATTCATGATTAGATGTTAGCAATATTAGTACAGATGAGAAAAAACAAAAGTTTTTTGGGAAAAGGAAGATCTGGTCATTACTGAAATGGATGTAATAAAGTTAACATCAGGAAAGTATGTGGGCCAGACCATATCCCTGGATGCGTATTAAAAGTCTGTGCTAATCAATCAGCGCTGGTTTTTACAACTATTTTTAATCTTTCTTTTAATCAGGGTGTCGTTCCCATAATTTTTAAGTCTTCAGTTAGTATCCCGGTCCCTAAAACCCTTAAAACTCCTGCCTGTCTGAACGATTATTGTCACTTCTATATATAGTCATGAAAAGCTTTGAAAAATTGTTCAAAACTTCTATTTGTTCCTCTCTCTCCCAGTGGTCTGGACCCTTTACAGTTTGCATATAGTCCTAATTGGTCTAGAGATGATGCTATTAACCACATTTTATACTATGCTCTATCACATCTGGATCAGGAAAATAGCTGTTTTTACCAGTGTTGTCCCCTTACACCTCTGCAAAAAGCTTCAAATCTCAAGTCTCTGTCCTCAGTCCCCTGCTTTACTCCCTCTATACCAGCGACTGCATGGCTAAACATAGTTCTGACAAACTGGTGAAGTTTGCCGATGACACATAGGTGGAAGGCCTCATTAGGAAGTGGATGCTCTCCACATGGTGTCACATTAATAATCTCTCTCTGAATGTCACTAAGGCTAAGCACATGATCGTCGACTGTGGGAGGAATCAAGTGATTACAGCTCTTTGATGATCCACAGCTGAAAGGGTGAGTGGTTTTAAATATCTTTTGGTGTATTTTATAGAAGATCTTTCCTGGAAAGTGCATATACATCACCTGGTAACAAGGGCAAATCAACGCAACTATAATTTACGATGGCTGGCCAGGTTTAAGGTTTCCCAAAAAGTGCTGAGGACTTTCTATCCGTGGAAATTCACAGGGAGAATTATATCCTGGTTTTGACCACTACCGGTCAAAAGTTTTTGGACTGTAAGATTTTTTATTGCTTCATTTATTTGAGCCAAATACAGCAAAAACAGTAATATTATTACAGTAATATTATTACAATGTTTTATATATTCATATATTTCATATATTTTAAAATGTAATTTATTCCTGTGATCAAAGCTGAATTTTAAGCAGCATCACTCCAGTCTTCAGTGTCACATGATCCTTCAGAAATCATTTTATATTTATATATATACATTTTTATATTTTATTTTTATTTTATATTTATATATATATACATTTTTATATTTTATTTTTATATTTTATATTTATACATTTATATTTATATATGTCAATTTGCTGCTCAAGAAACATTTAACATTATTATCAATGTTGAAAACAGTTGTTTATCATTTTAACATTTATCTGAAATATAAAGCTTTTGCAACATTATAAATGTCTATACTGTCACTTTTGATCAATTTAATGCATCCTTGTTAAAATCCCCACCCCCCAAAAAAACAACTTTTTTTTATTTTTTTTTATTTGATTTCTGAAGGATTATATATAGTTGTGAGTATTGGTGCATTGTTGGAGAGAACCTAGAGGAAAACCATTGCACATGTATTTGCATGTGGCAAATAAAGAACCTCGAACATTGAACCTATATGTTTGTTTGCCCATCAAAACAAAGCTTGCATTGTTCTCTTTGTATCAGTGTATTCTGGACATTGCTTCATTGATTTATCCCTTTGCTCCGGCTGGTACAGTGGCCACAGCTTTGATTAGTGCTCCTCTCTTAATAACAGCCAGTGAATTTGCATTGTATGATTTTTTTTGTTAATGTAAGGTAAGACTCATAGTTTGGCTTATATATAATTTGTATGTCTGTGTTGTTATCTGTAGTATATGTTATTTTTAATTAGAGCCGTTTGATTCAAATTGCTCAGTGTTCTAATAACATTACTACTACTAACCATTGTTAAAAGCAAACATTTAAAAAGAGTACTTATTAGGGAAATAATATGCTTTAAAATAATATACTTAAGCATGAATTATATGCTGTTTAAGGTACTTAATTGCATGTCATTTACAATTAAATTTAAAAGTATCATAGTTGAAATTTATATTAAATCCAATCAGTTGAACTTACATCTTTATATGTAATTTCATTATTACTTCTGAAAGTATGTCTTTTGTAATATAGTTAAACTGTGCTGAATGTGCTGAATTAATATACTTTATTGTGTGCCATGTATTTAAATACATTAGTAATTACACTTTCAAAATGATGAAATTCCTGTTTAGACCATTTAAAATATATCATCTTTAAATGTAATTTAAAGTAACACACTACAATTTTTAACCAAGTACTTTGCATATGCTTTAGTATGTTAGTCAACACATCAAAATAAGTGTACTTCTTTAAAGCAGGACGAAAGATCATTACAACGAAATGATTTAAAATTTACTTTAAAATATTTTTTTTTATTTGACATTATTACAAAATGCACTTTTAAAAGTGTACTTAAGTGTGTTAAGAAACAGTCATGAAAGTGTACTTTCTTAAAGTACACTTAACATTGCTGTTTACAAAGAAATGTCGATAGGGACACTACAAAGGCAAAATGCAGTAACTACACAAACTGCACCAAAATGTTGTTTTTAGATCCAGTGTAAACATATATAGGTGCTGTATTTTATATAAACTATTCTGTCATTTTTTATTCTTGTTGTGGCTCTTTCAGAGAATGTCAGCGAGAGAGGGACTGAGGGCAGACTCGACCCACTTCACTTTACAGGGAGCACCATTTCTCATCCTGGGAGGCTCCATTCATTACTTTCGGGTCCCAAAGGCATACTGGAGAGACCGGCTGCTGAAACTGAAGGCCTGTGGTCTCAATACTCTCACCACGTACGACCATGACAGGGGTTCAAGGACAGTTTTTTTCACTCTCAAAATCTTCTGAAAGAGTCATATTTGTTCTGTCTGTCAGGTATGTGCCATGGAATCTGCATGAACCAGAAAGAGGAGTTTATCTGTTTCAGGAGCAGCTGGATATGGAGTAAGTGATGTTTCTATTTATTTTTATTTATATATTTATTTATTTTTTGGTTGGGGGTCCTACTTATTTTATATTAAGTAATATATATATATATATATATATATATATATATATATATATATATATATATATATATATATATATATATATATATATATATATATATATATATATATATATATATAATATTAATAATTTGGTACTATGCACTTGTTGTGCACATACATGTTTTTACCACGTGCTTATATTTAATACCTGCATGTAATTACAGCTGTAATGAATTTCTGTAATCACATCTATAATTACACTGTTGACCCTTCCCTTATGCGGTAACCTAACCTTAAACCTACCCATACTACCAAATCAATCCTGTGCCTAACCATACTCATATCCCACCTCACTACCAGTAAATGTTTTTGTTTTTGCACCTAACAATTTTTGTTTTGATGTACAGTAAGTACGTGGTAGTTAAAGACATCTACTATAAAGTGTGACCTATAAGAACTATAAGAATAAGAAGAAAATGCTAGGAGGGTTACCTGTGTTCTGGGTGGTTACTGTACCAAATCAGTCTCTGATATTTTGATTTTCATACATGGCTTGGTAGTTTAATCTCGCATTCAGTATAAGTATTTTTTTCAGGGGTCTGAAACCCCTCACAGCCATGTATGAGCTGATGCTTGCCTCAACAATAAAAATTTCATGCCATGTTCTATTTTCACCACTGTATTCATCAAAACTCTTTTGCTTGTTTGTAGGGCGTATATTCGTCTTGCAGGGGAATTAGGCCTCTGGGTGATTCTGCGTCCAGGACCATATATATGTGCTGAGTGGGATTTGGGTGGGTTACCAAGGTTAGTGGTAAAGTAAAAGATTTATTTTTATTTTTTTGTGGTGGATGTGTGTGCATCTTTTGTTGTTTGCTTTAGTCTTTCAACTTAATATCACAGGTTTTCATTAGTAATGCTTTTTTTTATATATACCTTATTTTAATTAGCTGGCTGCTGCAAGATAAGAAAATGAAATTAAGAACAACTTACTCTGGTTTCACAAGTGCTGTGAACTCATACTTTGATAATCTGATTCCGAGAATCACGCCCCTCCAGGTGACGTTTTGTTTTACCAGTTTTTATTTGTTGAAAATTATTGAATAAATTACAGTTGTTAATTATCATATTAAAACTGCCTGCATTGCTCTCCCTGCAGTTTAAGAATGGAGGCCCTATTATTGCTGTTCAAGTAGAGAATGAATATGGCTCATATGCGAAGGATGAGCAATACCTGTGGTTCATCAAAGAGGTATGGAATGAAATCAATCATTATCTTTTTACTCTTCAATATGGTAATCCATTTCTTTTATACATACACAGTTTGTTCTCAAAATCAACAGGCGTTACTGTCCCGGGGAATCTCTGAACTTCTTTTGACATCAGACAACCACGAAGGGTTAAAATGTGGACGGGTGGATGGAGGTAACGCTTATATATGCATTCATTTATTTAGTGTTCCTACTGCGTGTTAATAATGTGATATGCATAGGATGTTCATATTTTTGGGATTGTTATAATAGTATTTTGCACATGTGCGATCATTTCATTGTGTTTACTCTACTGTTCAATAGTTTGGGGTCAGAGAGATTTTTAATGTTCTTGACAGAAGTCTCTTATGCTCACCAAGGCTGCATTTATTTTATGAAAATGTTTTCTATTTTAATGTGTTTTAAAATTAAATAATCAAAGCTGAATTTTCAGCATCATTACTCCAGTCTTCAGAGTCACATGATCCTTCAGAAATCATTGTAATATGCTGATTTGCTGCTCAAGAAACATTTCTAATTATCAATGTTGAAAACAGTTGTGCTGCTTCACATTTTCATATTTTTTCATATTTTTTTTCAGTATATTTGATGAATGCAAGGTTCAAAAGAACAGCATTTATTTTAAATAGATTTTCTGTAACAATGTAAAATTTTAATTTTGATCAATTTAATGCATCCTTAAAAAAAAAAAAATCTTACTGACCCCAAACTTTGAACAGTAGGTAAGTAAAGCTTTTCTCCCACAGATTAAATTGAATTGTTCTCTCTCTTTCTAAAAGTCTTGCAGACAGTGAACCTGCAGAAACTGTCATTCGGTGATGTACAGCATTTAGCAGAATTGCAGGTCAGTAAAGATTTTAGAATGTTTTCATATTTTTCCTTATTTGCAGTTGTATTCATCAATTTACTTTGAATAAATTAAATATGCTATGTTTCTTACAGCCTAAGTAAAACCTCCTATACTATACTGATATATGATAGACATAAGGCTTAATGAACAATGAAACGCTACAAATAGTACATGATTGTATAAAATACTAAATTAATTGTGCAGCAACATTTTATAAAACTAACCAACAGCATATAGGCTGCACAAAAGAGATCTGAACATGTCTGTGCTGCAGCCAAAGAAGCCGCTGATGGTGATGGAGTATTGGTCTGGGTGGTTTGATGTCTGGGGAGAATCTCATCATGTTTTCGCTGCTCAAGGTAAAGGATCTGCCTCATCAAAGTGGGCATGTGGACGGTCTACCAAGGCCGAGAGAGAACAAACCACCTAGACTAGAATAGGCATTGCCTTTAAATCTGTATCTAAACTTACTTTTTGCATGACACAATGCATAAATATTAGGGCTGTCAATCGATTAAAAATGTTAATCTAATTAATTAATTACATACTCTGTGATTAATTCATCTAAATTAATCGCATACATCATTTTTTTGCTGTGAAAGTATTAAATATTTCAATTCAAATGAATCAGTGCAGGATTTTTCCTGGGTCAAAAATGGTCTTCAGTGGTGACAGACATGGTCATCCACACAAACAGTAAAAAGTGCCCTACCCATGTGATCTGCGAGCCCGATACTGACAATAAAGTACCTGTCACTCTCACTGTAATTCTTTCTTGCCCTCTTTGCAAAAAAAAAGAAGTGATTTTATAGCTTTGTAAGAGAAGATGCTTTTTTGCAAAACCTGAAAAGTATTAAAAAGTAGCATTTAGAAGTTATATTAACTAATAATATAATTTTCTACCATATACAATTGACTGCACCTAGCTAACAACAACTTGCTTTGTTCTGGTTTCACCTCACTTCAGTCTAAACTAACTGATTTTATAGGTAGGCCTAATTTACTACACATTGTCATTTAAATAACCTGAAAATATTGTGGATTATTAAGGCTAATTTTACTAACCACTCTTGCTAAATGGGGTAAGCACACTTATGTTCTCATTTCAGAGTTGTTCAAGTAAATGATTCATTATAGACCGTGTGGACAGATCGGTTGTTGTCATGATTCATTAAAATTAATCTGTTCAAGTGAGTCATTCGCGAATTGGACATTAGCGGACGTTGACGCGTTGCGTGCCAATCGCGACTGTTATTAGGACATCGCAAAAGATTTGTCAACACAGAAAACACCACTGGATAGGATTTTCTTTTTGTTTACTGAAAGTGAGGTTTATGTCAGCTGCACGTGCAGGGCGCCTGTCAGAGAAGATGAGGTGACGCTCTTTTGAGCACTATTCACACCCAGTGGTTATTCAGGAAAAACATTCTCCGAATGCACCTCGTGAAACATGGATTTGGACTTACAAACTTTTAGCATTGAGTCAGTTGATTTAGATTATTATGTGTGAGGTACACATAATAATCTAAATCAACTTTGAATTTACTTTGAAGACAGAGAGAGCTAGCGCGCACGAGAACCGCTCCAGGTTCAAAGGTATGGATCAATCTGCGTTATTTTGACAGCCCTAATAAATATGTGTATGTTTGTGAAAAACAATCCATTTGCATTGCATGATCCATTTTCTCTTGTCAGTAGCCTATACACTTTACTGTGTGGTAATTTCTGCCTTGACACATATTGTGTCTGCATTTCTTCTGTTATGACAGAAATGATCTCCATAGTGCGAGAGCTTCTGGATCGGGGCATCTCCATCAATTTTTACATGTTTCATGGAGGAACCAACTTTGGATTCATGAACGGCGCAGTTGACTTTGGCACCTACAAACCACAGACGAGCAGCTACGGTATTACTGTTTTTACAGTATTTTTGATCAAATAAATGCAGCCTTGTTGAACTTAAAAATCTTACTGTCCCCAAACTTTTGAATGTTATTGTAACAGTGTTTTTAAAGCAATTGGCACTTGAACACCGTCCCTTCCTCGTCTCTTTTAGATTATGATGCTCCATTGACTGAGAGCGGTGATTATACAACCAAGTATCATCTCTTGAGGAACCTGCTGAGCACCTACAACAGTACGTTTCTACACTGTGGTCCCTGATTACAGAATCTGCCATTTTAAAGGTGCACTAGAACTTCTTTTTAAAAGATGTAATATAAGTCTAAGGTGTCCCCTGAATGTGTCTGTGAAGTTTCAGCTCAAAATACCCCATAGATTTCTTTTAATTAATTTTTTTACCTGCCTATTTTGGGACATCATTAACTATGCACCAATATATAGGTTGCGGCCCCTTTAATTCCCGTGCTCCCCCTCCCCCGGAGCTCGCACTTGCCTTGAACAGCATAAACACAGTTTACACAGCTAATATAACCCTCAAAATGGATCTTTACAAGATGTTCGTCATGCATGCTGCATGCATACATCAGATTATGTGAGTATAGTATTTATTTGGATGTTTACATTTGATTCTAAATGAGTTTGAGGCTATGCTGCATTACATTACACACTGTTGGAGAGATTTATAAAGAATGAAGTTGTTTATGAATTATACAGACTGCAAGTGTTTAAAAATGAAAATAGCGACGGCTCTTGTCTTCGTGAACACAGTAAGAAACGATGGTAACTTTAACCACATTTATCAGTACATTAGCAACATGCTAACGAAACATTTAGAAAGACAATTTACAAATATCACTAAAAATATCATGATATCATGGATCATGTCAGTTATTATTGCTCCATCTGCCATTTTTCGCTATTGTTCTTGCTTGCTTACCTAGTCTGATTATTCAGCTGTGCAGCTCCAGACGTTCTGCCCTTGTCTAATGGCTTGATCATGGGCTGGCATATGCAAATATTGGGGTCATACATATTAATGACCCCGACTGTTACGTAACAGTCGGTGTTATGTTGAGATTCGCCTGTTTTTCTGAGGTCTTTTAAACAAATGAGATTTATATAAGAAGGAGGAAACATTGGAGTTTGAAACTCAGTGTATGTCATTTCCATGTACTGAACTCTTGTTATTCAACTATGCCAATATAAATTCAATATTTAATTCTAGGGCACCTTTAAGTCTATTTATGGTGCTGAATCTCTCCGTCCTTCTGTGCTTGTCTCTTTGTGTCTGTTTGTCTCTATCTATGACAGAAGAGCCGATATCAGAGCCGCCAGCTGTGCAGAGCAGAAGAGCATATGAGCCAGTGGTTGTTTCTCATTACATTTCTCTATGGGAGACGCTTCAGTGTGCAGAAACAGTAAGAACAATGTATCCCACTATAACATTCTTCCTTTTACTTCTTTACTTTCCCTTAAAGGGTTAGTCACCCAAAAATGAAAAACTCACCTTCATGTTGTTCCAAACACACAAGACTTTCTTTCATCTTAGGAACACAAATTAAGATATGCATTTTTTTTTTTAAATATTGTCTCATATTTGAATTGGAAAATTCACATAACAATAGCAATTTTCAAGCTTCAAAAAGTCTATAAAGACATTGTTAACTTAATCCATATGAATTGAGAAGTTGAATCCAAGTCTTCTGAAGAGAAACAATTACATTATATGATGAACAGATTCACATAAACATAACATAACACAAATATGTTAAACAGAAACATAACTGTGCTTGCTTGGCTCATGAGCACAAACTTCATTGGTTTTTCACACATCGAGCATGCACGTTTGAGCTTTTGAGGTTCCATTTCATTAAAACCAACCCAGTTTACATCATTTTATCATTAAATATCCTGTTTCACTAGGAAATACATTGCATCAGGAAAGAAAAATGGTTTTGCATATGCTGTTTCATGTTATAGGAAAAAAATAGGAAGTGGAGAAAACATTTGACAAGAATTGTTCTCAAAATGACTATACACCATTTGTCCAATAGCATTTCCGAGCTGATGATCCTATCAGCATGGAGAACCTTCCTGCAAACCACAACAATGGTCAGTCCTATGGGTACACACTCTATCAGACTGACATTTATTCAGGTGGAGAACTCAACTCAAGGAACCATATTCATGACAGAGCTCTAGTAAGATCTTTTCCTATCTATTTTGGACTCCATTTTATAAAGGTTGTAATGGATAACAATAACAAACAAATCAAATCAAGGAGAGAAACGAATTCTAATTAATTCTAATCTCTTTTGAAGGTGTTTATTGACAGAGAACTGATCGGTGTTTTGGACTACAGAACTCAGAGAGTTAAAATACCTCACAGTAAGGTAAATTTGATGCACTCTTGGTAAATTAAAATTTTACACAAGGTTATAATACAACATAAAAGTTAATATAAATATAAAAGTTGCTAGCATAATTATTATCATGAGTAGTAGTATTTTAAAGCTCATTTTCAACAATCTTTTTCCTAGTATGTATTCATATAATCTTGCACTAATTACATTTTATGATGAATTATTGTGCGTTTCGCTGATTTTTCTTCCAGAGTGAGAGGACCTTGAGTTTGCTTGTTGAGAACTGTGGGCGAGTGAACTATGGTCCAGCTCTGGACAGCCAGCAGAAAGGTGTGATAAGATTTATTTAATAAAAAAAAAAAAAAAATTTGACATTGTTTAGCTGTATGTCACAATACTGTAATAGATATTATAATGGATGTAGTGACCATAACAACACTTTGACTTTGAATTCATTTTTGTTTTCATCCATACAGGGCTTATTGGAGATATAACACTGCAAGATGTACCCCTAAAAAAATTCTCCATGTACTGTTTGGATATGAAAACCAGTTTCATAAACAGGTTAATTCTGAGTATTTGCTTCTGTATTGTGTGTCTAAATATGGAAGCTTGTATGGAAGTTAATTTTGACTTTTTGTCTCACAATTCTGACTTATTTCTTGCTATTCTGGGGAAAAAAAGTCAACTATAAACTCAGAATTGAGGGAAAAGGCAGAATTGTGAGTTTTAAATTCAGAGTTGTGAGATATAAACTTTCAATTCCATGAAAAAAGTCAGAATTGTAAGGTAAAAATTCACAATTACCTTTTTTATTTTTAATTCCATGGCAGACACAAGCTTCCATAATAGTGTTCTACTAACTTCAGCAATTCCTGGCTTATCTGGGGTTTAAGAACCGGTTCCATCTCTCATCTTAGGCCTTACCTGAAGATATATAATATCTACTGTGCCAACAACCTATTAATTATTCTACTATTATCTTACTATTGTCTAGACAGATGCTTTCTTACTCAAGTTTGATGAGCCTTAGCTTAATAATTTCTAATTATAAATAAGAAAATATAAGGGTAAATAATGTACACATTTGATATTTTTTAAAATCATAGGACAAAACTGAATATCTCAATTTTTATCAGACTGCAGTCACAGAAATGGATGTCTGTCGGTCAGAAGCCCTCCTACCCTGCGTTTTTCAGGGGAACCCTGGTAGTGGATCAGCCCACGGATACTTTTGTGAAGCTGCCGGTTAGTATTCAGCAAGTTTCTAGTTTTATTTTGTTTTCTTCACATTTGCTTTTATCTTTGACTGACATGTTTCCTCACATTGTCGGCAGAATTGGAGTAAAGGAGTGGTTTTTGTGAACGGACAAAATCTTGGACGCCACTGGTCGGTTGGTCCTCAGAAAACTCTCTATCTCCCTGGTCCCTGGCTCAGGAGTGGTGATAATGAGGTGACTAAATATGTAGACAAATAAACATTTCACTGTGGTGAAGAATAGCTAAAGCCATAAACTGGTTCTAGACTATTTATTCTGCATGAATCAATATAAAATCTGTCTTCCTTTAAATCTATGAAAGGTATTACATGTCAGTCTTTTCTTTTCTTTTTTGATCATTTAGATTATTGTTTTTGAGGAACTCAAAGCTGCGGAAACAATCCATTTTTCTGAAAATCCAGAATATGGCAAGACAATCGAAGTATCAACACAACTGTTTTGCACCCTCATTTGAAACACACCTGCAGTTTTACAATGTAGATCTGAACATAAATTACTTGAGGCAAAACACAACAGGTGAAAATTTTGTAGTAGTATATCCCCATTTGATTTATCACAGTACATAAAGAAAATTGTTTTGTATCGCAAGTTTTCTAAAATGTTATGTTTAAATATGTGAATGATGCCTTATGTTGTGCTAATTTGCATACATTTCCAGAACAGAAATCTAAACATTGGATAAAACCAGGTTAAAAATTCTTGTTTCATTTTTTACACATAGGATTTTGGATGTCTCATAAATCAGAAAATACTGTCAACATCCAAAAAGCCTACAAAAATCACAGTGTTTTTATGAAATGTATAAATCAAGCAAATGTTAAATGAACAAATCCCTCTGTAAACACTTTCAGAATATAAATAGGAATAAAACTGGAGTGTTTGGTGAATGTAAGTGATACTGAAGTGAGAAAACAGCCTTGGAAAGATTGTAATTGAAATCTACAAATGCATATAGATATACTTTATATTCTTACTACTAACCTTAATATTCCTTCAGTACTAGCTGTATTAAGTAATCAATCACGGATCATACACATAAGCACAACATACATTAGTTGGAACAGGATTGTCTAAACACAGTAAGACATAATAACATATTTCAGACTTCAAAATATATTTTTTATTTACGAGGTTTACTGACATTTCACAAGTTTACAAGAAAATTAAAAAGATCCTGGAAGAAACGTTTTGTTTTATGCTTTATTATCACTTATATGTATGTGTAACCTGCAGTACATAAAGGTAATGCTCCTGTCAAAGTTCAGAGTAAAGGTCATTTCAACGTTGAATGTCGTACAGTGTCCCCTGCATTTATTGTGATAACTTTAAACAAATTAGAAAATATGTTATGCCTGCGTAATTATTACAACAAAACACTCTTCATTAATAAAAAATAAACAAAACAACACTAGCCATGAGTTTCCTGGAGGTTGTACAGCACGTAACGTTACTAGAGTGACGGAGATACGTTTCAGCCTCCCATTGGATGACTGCGCTGTCAATCAAGTTGCGGCACAGACTGCTATTCTCAAATGAATTAACGTAGAGTGCTGAATGGAGTAGAGTAGAGACAGTTACTCAAACAGCGGGACAGTTGTTCCGCCTATTGCGTAACTCTCACTCGGTCCATTCAGTGCATTCATCGGATTCAGCAACAACTGCAGAAGGGAGGAAGAGCTGGCAGGTACATTGTTTAACCTTAACCAGGCCATGGCAGGATCAGACATGACAGTTTGCTGAAACTACTGACCACCATCTCGCCGTTTGTCCAGTAACTGCAGGGTAAAAGTCAACTTCCAAGCCCACGACATTGTAAGCGGCTTGTTCTTTATTTGTTTTCCTGCATTTGCTGGGCAGGTCTCTAACAGGCAGGTGGACATTAGCTCGTAAACCACCGACAGACCCACTGGAGCGATGGACATTTACGGGGTTTTGGGCTGCTCTCTGGGTGCTGCCCTTGGGGGTTTGATCCTTGTGTCATATAAACTGGGATTACTTTACCAGCTATTTCATAAGGTATGACACATTCTATCTATCTATCTATCTATCTATCTATCTATCTATCTATCTATCTATCTATCTATCTATCTATCTATCTATCTATCTATCTATCTATCTATCTATCTATCTGTCTATCTGTCTGTCTGTCTGTCTGTCTGTCAGTCAGTCATACAGTTTGAAGCTCTCATGCATATCTATCTAGTGTCTTATAAAATCATAAAAACTGCATGTTTAATAATTACAAGAATTGTCAGCTACCAAAAAAATAAGCTCAGTTTAGCACAAGATAGTAGGAATTGGACAATTAATTTTTTTTAACAAAACAGATGATGCTATAAGAACAGGCCTGCTGTCACCCGGCCAGACTCCATCCTAACAATTTGTCACCAACTAAGCATTTGTATTGTATTGCCAGAAATGTATATAACATTATATGGTTTGGCTTGTAAGGATTAAGTAAACAAGTAAGACTAGTATTATTGAGTGTCTCTGCAAAAACCGTCTAACTTCTTTTGCAGAGTTCTTAGGAGCACACAGTAAAATCAGACTTAAAGGTGCTAAAGAGGATGTTTTGTTTTATACGTGTTTGCGATATTACTTGAAACTGTCTTTACTAACCGATAAAAGACTATTTATTAGGTGCACTGAAAGGAATAATATTAATATACATCATCTGTGCACGAGGTAGGGCCTTAAAAACATCAGCCAATCGTTTACGTGATCATCGCCTAAACGATTGGCCCTCTGGCTTGTCAATCACTGCCGTGATGTTCCTTGTGAGAGACGAGAGACGCTCCAGTAACTTTCCACACTCCACTTCATGCACTACTCTTATGGTGTTTTTTCTTAAACGTGAAAGTGCAAGTCTTTATTCTTTGTAACTGCATGGAAAACAACCAGTACATTCTAGAAAATGTCTTTTTTCTCTAGTGTGCAGTCTTAAAAATACAAGTTCCAGAAAGTGTTTTCATAGAGATGCAGTAGAAGAACCAGTTTTGGTTTTACAAAGAACCTTTCAGTGAGCAGTTCTTAAAGGGATAGTTCACCCCAAAAAGAAAATTTTGTCATAATTTACTCACCCTCGAGTATTTTGAGTAGAATTTCTTTGTTCTGCTGAATGCAAAATAAGATATTTGAAAGAATGTCAGTAACCAAACAGATCTTGTCCCCCATTTACTATCATAGTTGGAAAAATAAATACTATAATAGTCAATGGGGGGCGAGATCAGTTTGGTTACTCACATTCTTTCAAATATTTTTTTCCTTTGTGTTCAGCAGAATGAAAACATTTATACAGGTTTGGAACATCATGAGGTCAAGTAAATGATAGAATTTTTATTTTTTGGTGAACTGTCCCTTTAAGTGTGAAGAATATTGTAATAATCTGAATAACCTTTTACCTTAAAGAAACTTTTATGCAATGGAAAGTTTCCATGGATGTTAAAGGTTCTTCATGGAACCTTCATGGAATGATAAAAAAAGAAGAAACTTTTATTTTTAAGCGTGTAGAGAGATTTTCTGTATGCATGTTATATGGTGAACAATTAATTTGTGCATACATTTCTTTTTTTTGACCTCGTAATGTCATAATTGGATCTTTTGGTGAAAGTGACAGACTTCTCTCTGGTGACGTTACGTATGCAGGACTCCTCCAATCATTAAGTCTGCTTAAACTCTGTCATTGCAAGCTTACGTTTATCTGCCTTTTTTGAACACAATACCCACATCTCAACATCCAATCAAAAACCGATGAATAAAACCTCATCTCCACCCTACGTATTTTATTTTCCAATAATCCGTTAATCTTAGATTACATCACAATGCAAAAGAAGAGATCTGTCACTGTTTTCGTTCATCACGATTTAAATGTTCATCACTCCAAGACAGAGAGACAGAGCCCTCGACACGGAGGAGAGAGTGTGGCGGAGGTTTTGCGGGCTCATGGGGTCAAATTTGTCTTCACGTTGGTGGGAGGACACATCTCGCCCATCCTGGTGGCCTGTGAGAAAATGGGCATCCGCATCGTCGACACACGCCATGAGGCCACAGCTGTGTTTGCTGCCGATGCCGTAGCAAGACTTTCTGGTAAGACTGATCATAAACAGAAGCAGACACATCACATCTTATTAAAAGCTGTAGAAGAAGCTTAAAATCTTCTGTTTTTCTGATATAGGCACAGTCGGTGTGGCTGCGGTGACGGCGGGGCCGGGGCTGACGAACACAGTGACTGCAGTGAAGAACGCTCAGATGGCTGAATCACCGCTGCTTCTGATTGGTGGTGCTGCTGCTACTCTCCTGCAGGTCAGGAAGTGTGTTATAGACTATGAGACACGTACACGTGCGCATGTCGCCTGTGTATTTGCTCTCTGCTCTGGTTGGTTTATACCTCTATAACTGCCTTATCTTTTCTTCATATTTCTTTCTGTGTCTTGTGCAAACAGTAGATATTATCTCAACTCAGGGGTGATTCTCAGGGAACTAGCCTTGAACCACAAGAGTGAGCATTTGATTATAAAAATAATTAAAGGAAAAGTCACACAGAAAATACAATCCTGCCACCATTTCCTTACCCTCATGTTGTTCCAAACCTTTATGACAAAGAAGTTTGGTTACAATTGACTTCCGTTTTATGGAACCACCCAAGTGTCACAGACAATGAAAAAATATGTGCTTATGAAAACCAGAACTTTCAGTTTGATGATACATATAAGACATGTTGCTTAATCCTTTCCCATCTTGCTACATCTACTAATGGACCTATTGAATCGGAAGTATAATGATAACAATAAAAAAAAAAAACAATAAATACAAAGTTCTGCCATGAAAGGCAGGTCCTTAACTCCATCTGCTAGCAATCACATCATTCTATACAGGGCACAGCTGATTGGTTCCTGTTGCATCAGCAGCCAATGAGCTTGTGTAACCCCCTCTTTCTGGTTCTTTCATTTGTGTCAGCCCTCCCGGAAAGGATCAGACGGAGACATAGGCTGAGCTCACTTGTTTACTGGAATAAACAAAATGGAAACACCATACAGACGTGTAATATAGTCAATCCGGTCACAAAACGTTCTCCTCAAAAGCTTATTGCGACTGATTTCCAGTTCAACAATCAATAAATCGTTTTTTCCAAATAATTAAGAGCTCAGTTTCTTTTCTTTTTTTTTTTTTTACATAAAACGTAACATTGAACAAACATTAGTGCACCATACCTGGAATAAACAAAATGGAAACACCATACAGACGTGTAATATAGTCAATCCGGTCACAAAACTGTTGAAAATAAATACACATGAGAGAAAAGACCCTTAAAGAGAAATAAAAACATTTATAACAACACGTTATTTTAATTTGACCAGAGAGAGGTTCTACACCTACCGTTCTCCTCAAAAGCTTATTGCGACTGAGGAGAAAATGGCCGACCTCCTGATAAATTACCCTAATCACCTGCAGGTGTCCCTATATCCCTTCTTTTAGGTGTATTTAGTTTGTTCTGTTCAATTAATATTTTAGAATTATTATACAGGATAAACAAACATTTTGGCACAATTCATTACAATTTTCTTTTCCCCGTTACATTCTCCCCCACTGAATTTGCCAAAATGTGGTTAACTTAAAAAAACAAAGAAACTTCTTGTCTTTTTTCTTCGAAAAACAGAGAAACAAACTAGAATTGCTATTCTTAGCATAATGCTTTTGATCAGTAATAACTGTTCATATAAAGAACTGACAGGAAAAAGTGCTGCGCATATCACTCCTCCTTAATCATGACCCAAATGAAGTGCCTTTTACATTTCATCTCTGCAATTCCTACACACGCACACAGGTTGACACTATTCACCAAATTTAATACTTCAATACTTCAGACTAAGAACAGAAATAGACAATTTACCCAGAGTTTGCTTTCTATTTTGGAACAAAGTGTGTTGATTCATAGAAGAAATAAGGCGATTCACTGGTTTCAACAACCTGCCAAATTTTGACCTTTGACCCGGTAACTCAGTACATTCAACCGTACCATCAACATTAGGGTCAAAATTACATACGTTACTGTCATCAAGACTTCCCTGACAGACTGGGTGGTCATCGGAAACACTTCCAGGGACCACATTTAGTGATGGAACATCAACAAATTTAGCTGAGTCATGAGTATTACCTGACCCAACCATCTGAGCATCATCGTCGGTCACAACTGGGCCTACACCATCAGGTACAGAATCATCAGAAGATACAGAACAGCCATCAGAAACGTCATCATCTACAGAAAATACACTTTCGTCATCTTTTTTCCCCACAATGTCACTTAAAGGGAGGAAATTTACACACAAAAGAAGGTTTCTATGTACGACCTTTAACTGACCAGATAAAGGGTGTTTAATCTTGTAAATGTGGGTTTTAGGATCGTGATCAACCACAGTATACACCACATTTTCCCACTTGTCTGAAAGTTTGCGCTTGCCGCGTTCACTTTTATTGGCTAATAGGACCCTATCGCCAACTTCAATTTTCACACCCTTATTTTTTCGATTGTACATGTGGGCTTGATGAGACTGTTCTTTTGAAGTGTTAGACTCCGCAACAGCAAGAGCATCCTTCAAATCCTTACTCAGGGACTCTACGTACTTGGGAAGAGAGTTGTCTGAATCATTCCACAGTACACTTTTGAAAACAACATCAACTGGCAGTCTCGGAGTGCGTCCAAACATTAGATAGAAGGGAGGGTACCCCGTAGTTTCGTGCACCGTACAGTTGTACATGAATGTTAAAGTATGGAGCATCCGAGGCCAATCTTGCTTTGGTCGAGGTTCAAGGGCTCTGATCATGTTTCCTAATGTTCGATTAAATCTTTCTGTAATTCCGTTTCCCATAGGATGATACGGTGTCGTTTGTGACTTCTTAACACCGGAAAAATCAAGCAAGTGTCTAATAAGCTCACTACAGAAATTGGCCCCTTGATCGGAATGGATGCGTTCCGGGAAACCATAATAACAGAAGTAGTTATCCCAGAGCTTCCTTGCTACTGATTTAGCTGACTGGTCTGGGCAGCGAAAGGCATGGGCCAGCTTGGTAAAATGGTCAGTGACCACTAAAACATCAACTGACTTATTCTGTGAATCTTCCGCCGTCCAGAAATCAATGCAGACTAATTCAAGTGGAGCAGAAGTCTTGACACTCTCCAATAGAGCTCGGCCCTCGGGCTCAGGTGTTTTTGCAAGCACACAACGACTACACACCTTCACATAGTCACGAACATCACGTTCAATGTCTGTCCAGTAGAAGCGTTGACGAGACAGTTGGAGAGTGCGATACTGGCCTTGGTGTCCGGCCTCATCGTGGCATCCTTTCAGCACGTCAGCTTTCAGGGAAGATGGTACCACATACTGGAATCTTTTGTGACGTGACAAGGGGTCTCTCGACACACGATAGAGGACACCATCGTTCAATAATAGCTTCTCCCACTGCTTCATGAGCTTCCGAACAGCAGTGGGGTCTCCCATGCGCTCACGTCTCGAAGGCCTGCGCTTTCGGTCAACATAGAACATCACCCTCTGCAAATGATCATCCTCAAGCTGTTTGTCTCTCAGTTCTTGGCGAGAGTAAGAAGGAAGGGCATCAAATCCAACGTCTGAGATCTGTTGGACAAATCCAGCCAGAGGAGTGGCCCATGTTCTTGTTCCTTCATCCCAAGAGAGGTGATTAGAGAAGACAGCAGCCACTTCATCACTCGAAAAGCTCCCAGGCGCGTCCGCATCCGATTTGACTGCCAAATGCTCACAAGCACTTGCTGGGACCTCTACACTGTCAAGCACTCGCTGACTGGCATTGGACAATCTGAAAACATCTTGGACAGCAGCGCAGGAATGATTATTTGACTCCGCCAACAGCTTGTCATAAGGTTCCCTTACTATGCGGTGACTGACACAACCGTTGACAAAAGGCTGCCTGCTCAAGGCATCAGCAATGGAGTTCTTCGGCCCTGGAACATATTTGATGTCAAACTCAAAGGCAGCGAGTTTCGCCACCCATCTTTGTTCACAGGCGTCAAGCCTTGGTTTTGTCAAGATGTGTGTCAAGGGGTTATTATCTGTCCAGGCTGTGAACTGATGTCCTTTTAGCCAGTGGCTAAATTTATCACATACAGTCTACTTGAGGGCGAGAAACTCAAGTCGGTGTGCTGGATATCTGGCTTGCGCTCTGGACAGTGACTTACTCGCGAATGCAATGGGTCGAGCCCTGCTTTCCCCAGGACTCAGTTGCGAAAGCACGGCACCCAATCCCTCAGACGAAGCATCAGTGGCAAGAATAAAAGGTCTGGAAAAGTCAGGATGTGCAAGAACAACATTGGACAGGACAGCTTCCTTTAATGCCGATAAGGCCGCTTCACAAGCTGGAGACCAGTCTTCAGGAGTGAGTTTTCTGGACGCAGGAATCCCTTTTCGCCCAACACCTCTAGCTTTCCTAACTCCGCTAGTCAGAGCAAAAAGTGGTCGTGCGAGGGATGAACAATTCTCAATAAAGCGTTGGTACCACATAACGAGGCCAAGAAAGGACTGGATTTTCTTAACCGATGGGGTGAAACCATCTGGGCACATCAGATCCGAGGAAGTAATTTTAGTAATTGCTTCAACTTTTCCAGGGTCCGTAGACACACCTTCCTTCGTAATTAAATGGCCAAGGAATTTCACTGAGCGTCTTAAGAAGTGGCATTTCTTCGGTGATAATTTCAAATTGTGCTGTTTTAACATACCGAAAACCATCTCTAGCCTCTGCAGTGCAATTTCTTCATCAGGCGCAAAGACCATTAAATCATCCAGGTAGCACAACAATGACAAGAAATTCTGTTCACCAAAGATTTTAGTCATCATCCGCATGAAGCTTGCTGGTGAGTTACAGAGGCCTTGTGGAAGCCTATTATATTCGTGTAACCCCACTGGTGTTGTGAACGCTGTATACTTTCTGTCGTCCTCATGTAATGGAATATTATAAAATCCTGAGGTCAAATCCATAGTGCTAAAAAACGTATTGCCACCTAGGGCCGCCAGACAGTCTTCCTGGTGGGGTAGGGGGTGTGCATCCTTCACTGTCCGCGCATTAAGCCAGCGGAAATCTGTGCATATGCGAAGATTGCCATCTTTTTTCCAGCACAGAACCAAAGGTGATGCGAATTCGCTGACTGACTTGCGGATTATTCCCCTCTCCTCCATCTCGTTCAAAGCAACACGCAATTTCTGGTATTGCGAAGGAGGAACTCGCCTGTATGGCAGGCGAAATGGCCTTTCGTCAAACAGACGGATCCTGTGAACAAAGTCCTTGACTTCACCGCAATCAAGAGAATGTCTGGAAAAGATAGACTCATACTCGAGCACTAGATCACACAGTTTTGTCTTCCAGAATTCAGAAACTTCACACTTTTCCAAATCAACAGTTTCCAATCCACACTTACGGAGCCTGTCGCACAGTGCATCAGATTTATTTGACTCAGTTACTGACTGTTGAATGCTTGAATGAAGTGGAAGCTCGGGCTTTGTTTCGCACACATCCTCCAGTGCAATACAGGGGTAAACGTCAGCCACTTTAGTGTTTCGCTTCAGCGTTACTAGCTTATCGCTAGGATTGATTAGCTTAAGTGGAATCCAGCCATCGCCCCAAAGCGGAGTGACAACACGACACACTAAAACATTCCTGGAGGCCGAACGGAGTCTAGATGGTTCCACCATAACGGTACTGCCCGGTTGGCTACAGGACTTAATGGGGAGTTTACCCCAGACAAGATGCTCTTGGCCAGGCGAAAGTTTAACTGTGTGTTGAAGCTTAACTGTACCAATGACATCAGGAATCGCTCCGCCCTTCCATCGACATACACCAGCCATCATAGACAGGAACTCGTCACTCTCTGGATTATGTCCGCTGGGAGTAGAGATGAGTTCCCAATATCTGTCAGAATTTTTTAATCTGTGGACAAGATGTTTGATGACGTTTGTCCCCAAAATGAGATCATCTCCTTGGCCTGGAACAACAAGACATGGGACAATAACATCACAGCCGTAAACGTCCAGCTTAAGCTCAAGCATGCACTTTGGAAATGTTCTCTTGCCACCACATCCAATTAAAATGACATCTGTATCTTTTTCATTAACAGCATCCAAAGCACCATGTTCTCTTAGTTTACTGACAACTGAATCATTTAATGTACAGGCCATGGAGCCGGTGTCTAACATTGCACTGACTGTGAGTGAATCATTAATACGAACAGGCGTGTAGAAAAGTGCATCTGAGCATTCAACGCGTTGTGTATTTTGAAAGACAACTTTCTGGGAGTCGGGACATACGTTCTTGAAAGAGCTGAATAAAGCTTCGAAATCTGTATCAACTCTGAGGGAATTTTCAACATCACCCACACCCCCCCTCTCCAAATGTGGGTGCATTAGTTTTCCTGACTGTTAGGTGGTATTAGTGCAGCGGCCGATTTTGGGAATCTTGCTGTGCAGTCACGTTTTGAGTGGCCAGCACCGTGACATCTAAAGCACAAATGATCAGATCTGCAGTGGTCAAATGTAGTGTGAGTTGTGTCACCACAAATCCTACAGTTCCTTGGTCCAGCTGTGTTCCTTCCACGCACTCTCCCAGAAGATACATACTCAGGTCTACTCTCCTCCTTTTTCTTCAAAACTTCGATCAGCTGAGCCAGCATGTCAGCCATCCGATTCAGACCAGACTGGTCCTTCACATCTAGTTTAGTCTCACCAGGTCCAGTGGTTCCCTGCTTAAGACACATTAATGTAGACTCAGAAACAACGTTAGAATTTCCACAGCTCTGCACAGTTGTGTGGGCATTTTGGCTGACTGGGTAGGCGTTGGTGCAAGTTTTTAACTTAAGCTCACGTTGGAAGCTATCTAAAAGCTCCTGAACATCTTTCGCAGTCCAGCATTCTAACGGCCGTACTTTAAAAGTGCGCGCTAGATCAGGGTCTGGGCAATTTCTCACAAACATCATTGCAACTTCAGAATTCAAATTGTCCATTCTTCTGCCCTGCCCTCTGAGACACTCGTCAGCTATGTCTGCTGCTTTATTAAGGCGAATCCAGTAGTCAACAGGATTCTCACCGTGTCTAGGCACTGTACTGTAAAAGTCTGCGAGTGGCATGCTGGAGTAGGACACCTCACTGAAGTGTTGCTTAAGTATGCTGTATATAATCTCAGGGTGACTTGTGCAGTCAAGCGCAGGGTTGCTACGTAGGGCCACTTTTACAATGTCTTTGGCCCTGCCCATTAGACGACTAATGATCTCATCAGCCTGTTCAGTTACTTTGACATTTCTCTTTTGCAGGTAAACTTGCATCATATCAACCCACTCTTGAATGTCACATCTGCCTGAACCATCCCCCCTAAACACTGGTGGATCTTTTTCATCTGATTTCAGAATGACATTCAACTGCGACAAATCAAGATTAGCACATTGAGAGCCTGTGCTGTTATCTCCCTTATTGGTTCTGGCAAATTCACCCCCTGACAAAAGTTTGGCTGTAACTGAATCGCCAATTTGTCGGCCCAATTCTTTAACTAAAGCACCAAGTTCACTGACATCTCGATCACTAGAACTTTCCGCATTACATGGCTTTGGAGTAGAAGTAAGAGGGAGAGTCTTGTGTACATCATGACCCACACAATTTCCCCCATTACCAGCATGAATGTCAGTCTTATAGCCAAATTCACTCAACCCTGGCTTGTTAACAGAAAACTGCATTGGGTATTTACCCCGTCCAATCCCAAGAAAAGAATTATCTGCACCACCCTCAGCCATTTTTTCAAATGAAAAATACTCAGGATGTTCTAGAACTAAACTCTAAATCAGATTAATCAAAACAAAACTGCCATTCAATTATTCTCACTTATCTGCAGTCCAACGTTTTTTTTCTTTTCCCTTTTGAAAGTTCCTCGGAAAAAAAGTGTCTTTAACTGGAGAATCTGGCAACCGCAGTCCACTCAACGAATGAAGCACGTGACGTCCGCGCTGCTCTTTCCGCTACAGGCCTAGTCGTCCGTCGTTCCCCCCGAGATCGGCTTTGCGTTGATCGCAAACGGGAATCACGGCACCATTGTAACCCCCTCTTTCTGGTTCTTTCATTTGTGTCAGCCCTCCCGGAAAGGATCAGACGGAGACATAGGCTGAGCTCACTTGTTTACTGGAATAAACAAAATGGAAACACCATACAGACGTGTAATATAGTCAATCCGGTCACAAAACGTTCTCCTCAAAAGCTTATTGCGACTGATTTCCAGTTCAACAATCAATAAATCGTTTTTTCCAAATAATTAAGAGCTCAGTTTCTTTTCTTTTTTTTTTTTTTTTACATAAAACGTAACATTGAACAAACATTAGTGCACCATACCTGGAATAAACAAAATGGAAACACCATACAGACGTGTAATATAGTCAATCCGGTCACAAAACTGTTGAAAATAAATACACATGAGAGAAAAGACCCTTAAAGAGAGATAAAAACATTTATAACAACACGTTATTTTAATTTGACCAGAGAGAGGTTCTACACCTACCGTTCTCCTCAAAAGCTTATTGCGACTGAGGAGAAAATGGCCGACCTCCTGATAAATTACCCTAGTCACCTGCAGGTGTCCCTATATCCCTTCTTTTAGGTGTATTTAGTTTGTTCTGTTCAATTAATATTTTAGAATTATTATACAGGATAAACAAACATTTTGGCACAATTCATTACAATTTTCTTTTCCCCGTTACACTTGCTGCACAACTTTCAAATATTTGGTCAGTGTTTGCTGTAGTAGTTTGCAGCACGCTTTCAGAAACCCCTCACATTCCCCAGCTCCACCTGTATAGATCTGCTATGGGTAATTCATGTATTCATATTGTACAGCAGCAGCTTACTTGCTCACTTTGTCTTTCTGCCAAGACCAAACATATTAACATTGCCAAACACTGAGAGAGTCGTCATGACAGAATGATATTAGCATCCACACCAATGCTTAGTAACCTTATGTTAAAGTCTGTCACTTTAAATGCTCAAACTTATTTGGATTCTGATTGGCCGTCAATGTTTTTATCATTCATCAGATGAAAAAAAAAGTTCTAAAAGTGATTCCAACAATATTGTTCTTTTGCGTATTAGTTATAGTTGTAGATGTGGTGGACTCAGGGTGCGTTCACACTTGTAGTTCGGTTCATTTGGTCTGGACCAAAGAAGAAAAAAAAACATTTAGTCCTGGTCCGATTAGCGTTCAGATTGTCAATTTTATCACCGAACCTTAAGGCATAGGGATACATTCACAACGTGATTGGTCGGATTTTATGACGTATTGCCTATTTTGAGACAGAACTTACCGAACATCCAAAACAGTGCTGTTTTCTGAGGTAAATGCGCTCGTTGTGTGGCTGTAGCGGTGCGTAGCCTGCATGTGATGGTATTTTGGCCTGCTGGGAACTCGTGAAGCTTATAAAATGTGTAAAGTAGTCAAAACACCGGCGGGAATCCATCCGTCACACACACACACACACAAATGATCTGCTGTGAAGAGACGCGCGTCTGTTGCCTGTGATGAGCAAACTCGCGTCTATGACGAGAAAAACCGACATGCGTGAGGATTCTGTCCTTTTTAGGGTCTCGTCTTCCTGTTTTTGGTTCGGTTACATGTCTTTGGTCCGTGTTGCGTTCATATATCATTCGAACCGCACCAGAGTTCGTTTGGAAGCGGACCGAGACCCATCTTTTCAGCGGTCTCGGTCCGCTTGTTTGGCGCGCACCAGGGTTCGGATGGCAGCGTTCACATATGTTCAAATGAACCGCACCAACCGAGCAATCGCACCAGGGTTCGTTTTAATCGAACCAAACATGACAAGTGTGAACGCACCCTTAAAGTTGCTACAGAGGATCTTTCCGTCGACTGAGAAACCAAAGACTGTTAGTGCGTTTTTGAAATGAGCGCATGCGTAAGAACAACCCCCCTCCTTCACAGCTCATTTCGAGGGAATGCCTCCCAAAACTCGTGCACGAGTATTGGAACACGAGTGTTTACCACCGGCATTTGCTGTGTCGTGTTAGTGGATTCATTATGTCGGACTCACCGCAGGTAACTCATAATCTGCAGTTGTTACTCCTGACAAAAACATTGCATGCGGCGCCTCGTCTCTCACAAGGAACGTCATGGCAGCGATTGACAAGCCAGAGGGCCAATCGTTTACGCGATAATCGCATAAACGATTGGCTGATGTTTTTAAGGCCCTACCTCGTGCACAGATGATGTATATTTATTCCTTTAGTGCACCTAATAAATAGTCTTTTATCAGTTAGTAAAGACAGTTTCAAGTAATATAGCAAATGTGTATAAAACAAAACATCCTCTGTAGCACCTTTAACCGAATTTCATAGAATTAGAATGATTATTAAAATGTATATACATTATTAAAAGTTTCTTTAAACTTAACTAGAGTTGTATTTATCGTTACAGGGTAGAGGTGCGCTACAGGATATTGACCAAATGTCCCTCTTCAAGCCTCTCTGTAAGTTCTGTGCATCAGTGAGGACCGTGAGAGAAATTGTTCCCACTGTAAGAAAAGCCTTGGCCGTCGCACAGTCTGGCACACCAGGTACACAGCGCTGAAATTTACCCATCTCCTTTTGTCGAAATTCACTGTACTGACATTGAAATGTTAATCATGTGATTTGTGCAAATCGGAGGAGTTTATTGGGGGGGATGGGGTGGTTTAATATGAATTTATCTCTGAGGGGAACTGACTCTTCAGAGAAGTTGAATAATGCCTAATAAAGTAGTGTTTATTAGCGCGGTGCTGCTGTATTTCTGCTTTTTCCATAACTGCCGCCTACTGTGAATTCGCATTTTCATTTAGTCTGTCTGCCACTTTTGTTCAGACCATTGCAAAAAATAAATAAAATAAAAAATGTATTCAATAAAATATATAATTATTTATTCTTTTGACATCTCTTTTATCATTTTAAACAGTAGTTTAATGGCTGAAATATGAGATTTATCATTAAAAACGTTTTGTTAAAAGTTTTTGTCAAAACTTGTTTTATTTGAACTGTAAAGTTGTTTAAATGGTAATTTTTTTGACCATCATTTAAGAGTTTATGATTTCACCATAGACACTGGAATTGTTTTAAAACTACATTTCTACCTAAAAGCGTAGTTCTATTCTTTTTTTAAAAGAAGAATTTGAAGAGTATTAATGAATATTATTTGTATTAATAGAAATTATAACATTTTTTTATAAATTATCAGCTTTTTCACTGGTCTGGAGTTTGTAGGTATTTTACTACAGCACAGGTGATGCCATTTTTGTTGGGCTCAAAACATGTTTTATCTCTAATTTTTAAAGCGAGTGAATTCCATTCATGATTTAATTCTATGTAAATGAGCCCTGTTTGTAATTCTGAGTTTAATTCTATTTCTTTGATTTCTTTGACAGGTCCAGTGTTTATAGAATTTCCTATAGACACGCTGTACCCTTACCATGTGGTGGAAAAAGAGTTTGCCCCTAAAAACACTCCCAAAGGGCTGATGGGTAAAATCATTGCATGGTACAAACATTTATCAGTATTCACATACTATTATTCTTGCACCTGATCTTATTGAATGACAAGTGATGAGATTTAGAAGTTTTTAATACCTTTCTTAAGCATGATTGAAACTACCGTCATTCTTGTCATCTCTCAGGTATCTCAAGAATCATTTATCAAACTTGTTTGCTGGAGCTTGGGAGACGCGTGATCTTTCCCCACTTCCTGTTCATATCCCTCTTGCCACAGAGGATGAGGTAAAGCTTGTCTACCTTGTTTCTGCAGGCATATTTTCAACTGTATTGGAAGTTATTCTGTAGATGCAACTGATTAATTATATGATAATGATTCAAGAATTGCTTTATCATCATCATCATCATCATCATCATCATCCAGTCTCAGAATAGCACATAACAAGAACTACAACAGGAAAAAAGACCCAAAGCTGAAGGAGAAATGTTGAAATGTTGACTTTTGCCCCAAATACATAAGATAAGATCACATTACACTTAAATGGCTCTTAACCCTTTACTCTTCACAGGTCCAAAGGTGTGTGGAGTTGGTGAGCAGAGCCAAGAAGCCTGTCATACTTCTAGGCAGTCAGGCAACATTACCCCCCACACCAGCAGATGATGTCAGGTAAATTTCAGATATAAGATTTTGATTAAAAATTATATGGTCAAAATGTTGTTAAAAAATTAAACATGCACAGAAAAATTATTAACAATAAGATCTATAACATGCATTTAGAAAATAGTTAGGATGATTTTTCGTTTCATGCCGACTTTAAGATCCTAAGAAACATAAATTTAGTACGTGTGTCCAAACTTTTGATTGGTACTGTAAGTATGGAATACATCGATCAAAGAAAATGCATTTGGTTTGTAAACAGAAGTCCAAAACAACAGCAAATGTGTACATTATTGATCTAAAGCCTTTTACTCAGATAAAAGCACCCATAAATCGTGATTATCAATAACTCAAAGTAAATTTTTAGTCACAAGATTATTATTATTATTTTTTTATGTGACTCACAGAAATGCCTTAGAATCTTTAGGCATTCCCTGCTTCCTTGGTGGAATGTCCCGAGGGATGCTGGGAAAGAACAGTCCACTGCACATTAGACAGAACAGGAGAGATGCCTTAAAAGATGCTGACCTCGTACTGCTGGCAGGTGGGAAACGGCGCCAGCTACTGTACAGTTGGAATATGTGCAGAATTTGTGTTGTCTACAGCTCTTTGTATGTTTTGGAAAATTGTGATTTCCAGGCTTGGAAAAGATAATTAATACAATTATAAAAAGTAAAATCATGGACATTTATAAAATATTTACATTCATGGGAAGTGAGAAAGTGTGTGTTTTGCATAGTTCTTATTCCTGAATGTATTTGTTTTGGTGGATAGGTACGGTGTGTGATTTCAGACTGAGTTATGGAAGAGTTCTGAACAGACGGAGCAAAATCATTGCAGTCAACAGAGACAAGAGTCAGCTACTAAAGAACTCGGACATGTTCTGGAAGCCAACAGTGGCCATTCAAGGTGAACAACTATTTTGTTTGTATAGTACAGTTACAACAATGCTAGTAGATATACACTACCTTTCAAAGGTTTGGGGTCGGTAAGATATTTTAATGTTTTTTGAAAGAAGTCACTTCTGCTCACCAAGGCTGCATTTATTTAATCAAAAATACAGTAAAAACAGCGGTATTGTGGAACATTATTACAATTTAAAATAACTGTTTTCTATTTTAATATATTTAAAAATGTAATTTATTCCTGTGATGCAAAGCTGAATTTTCAGCATCTTATTAGAAATAGAAAACTTTTAGAACATTATATTTAATAAAAAAAATCCTACTGTTCTCAAACTTTTAAACAGTAGTGCATATATTAAAATATATATATTTTTTAAATGCATAAATTGTATTACCTGATGGTTTTTTTGTCACAAAACAAAAAGCTAATACATTTACATCAAATGTCACTAATAAAACTAGACACATAATTTATATAACTACACTATATCAAAACGGCGATAATCAGCAGCATTTAACTAAATATTTTGATAGAAATTAGAAGACTTAAAGGATTAGTTCACTTTCAAATAAAATTTTACTGATAATTTACTCACCCCCATGTCATCCAAGATGTTCATGTCTTTCTTCAGTTGAAAAGAAATGAAGGTTTTTGATGAAAACATTCCAGGATTATTCTCCTTATAGTGGACTTCAATGGGCACCAAACGGTTGAAGGTCAAAATGACAGTTTCAGTGCAGCTTCAAATGGCTTTAAATGATACTAAACGAGGAATAAGGGTCTTATCTAGAGAAACTATCAGTAATTTAAAAAAAAAATTAAATATATGCTTTATATAAACAAATGATCGCCTTCCAAGTGCTACAACTTCTATTCTACTTACGGAAAAAAATAGAACTGGCGCTGCGTTCATTCCGTAAGTAGAATAGAAGTAGTAGCACTTAGAAGGCGATCATTTGTTTATATAAAGCATATACATTTTTTTAGAAAATGACTGATAGTTTCTCTAGATAAGACCCTTATTCCTCGTCTGGTATCGTTTAAAGCCCTTTGAAAGCTGCACTAAAACTATAATTTTGACCTTCAACCGTTTGGAGACCATTGAAGTCCACTATAAGGAGAATAATCCTGGAATGTTTTCATCAAAAACCTTCATTTATTTTCGACTGAAGAAAGAAAGACATGAACATCTTGAATGACATGGGGGTGAGTAAATTATCAGGAAAATTTATTTGAAAGTGAACTAATCCTTTAAGAAGCAGAGGCTTAAATGAATCAGTGAACCAATTCACTAAAATAAAACTTAAAAGATATGTAACATATACCGTTATTTGTGTTACATAACAAGGTTTCCTTTCCCAACTGATTCAGGTGATGCTGGTTCCTTCCTTCTGCGTCTCTCAAAAGCCCTGAGGGGACACAGATGCCCAGAGGAATGGCCTCAGAAACTGAAAGAAGCAGATGACATCAAAGAGAAAGCTAACAGGTGATCTTACTCCAGCTGTTGTACCAGTGCTTGCATTCATTGTCTGTGGAGACACTGACCCTTTTCCACCGACACGTTTACGCAGGTTTCTGACTGTGTCCGTTCTCAAAACATTCTGTGCATTTTCACTGCAGAAAAGGGGGTTCTGGGCCGGAAAGATTGGTTTTTAGACCAGTTATAGTCACAAAAACAACACATAGCAAGTCTCTCGAAACACGCAGCCGGTTCGCGACAGGCTTAAGTTTGCTTGGCTGAGAACAGGCTCTGGCTCAAGAATATGAACCATTCTGGTGGAAAAGGGGCAGACCTACACTGACTAGATAGCCCATTCCCACATACAACCCTGTCAAACATTTAGAAACAATTGCCAGTAATCCCTCCTTTTAATTAAAAGGGGTGTCCATATACTTTTGGCCATGTTTAATGCCATCTACCTGCATATTTTATGTTAATGCCCTTATATTATGTTTTTGACCTCAGAGCAAAAGCAGATGAGAAAACAGAGAGGCATTTGAACCCTTTGAGTGTTTTGCACCGTGTGGATGAGCTCTTGGCTGAGGACAGCATCATTGTGGCTGATGGGGGTGATTTTGTTGGCAGCGCTGCATATATCATGAGACCACGGGGCCCACTCCGCTGGCTGGACCCAGGTTAGAGACACGTCTTTGGTCAGACTGTGAGCATTTGAACAACTGAAAGAATCCACAAAAAATCTGATTGCATAGGTTTATCCCTTATTATGTCTGAACTTCTAGAACACTAGACTTTGAGCATGCAAAATTTCTATAAAATGTTAAATTCAACATAAATTCAACATATAACAAATGAATAAAAATAAATCCAAAAAGTAAAAATATACAATCTACACCACTTTACTGCAAAAATGTGCATTCTTTTAATTCAGCCAAGAGTGACACTGTGTCGATGCTGATAGCCTCATGGGCTGTGTGCCGACATATAGCACCGTTGCCCTTCGGCGACCTGAGTTCGATTCCCGGCTATTGGACCTTTCCTGATCCTTTCATCCCCTTTCCTCTCTCCCACCTCGTTTCCTGTCCACTCTATACTATCCTAATACAATATAGGCAAAAGTCGACAAAAATAAATCTTTAAAAAAAGAAAAAAGAGGTCACACCCTGACTTATTGATCTTCAATTGGTCACACGTCTTCACGTGAGATGAATTGGCAGGTCAGAGTTCACCAGACTTGAACTTTGGAGCACACCGAGATGCAAAACTTCTTCACACAAGCTTGCTTTTTTGGTCTCTAGCATCCGTATGCATTGAAATGGAAGTCAGTGTGATGAAAAGTGTAGTGTGAACACTCCTTTAGGCTGATTCAAGCTTTTTTCCACCAGTAAATTTATATTTTTAAAGCATTAATTCAATGTTTCATTACACACACTTAATGAAATTTACTGATTTTTATCTATTAGAAACAAACATATCCATACATTAAAATAATATCAATATCTCTTTAGGAGAGGGTATTTTATACACAAAATTGGTCATAACAAGTAGCATTAAAATAAAAGAAGATTAAATTAACATTTTTTTTTTTTTTGTATGAACAATCATAAAGAAAGAATAATTTTTTTTTAACCAGGTTACAACATGTATTTTGTATGGAAGCTCGTTTCCGTAACGAAATAAAAAATAAAAATTAGTTATAAAGTCACAATTGCGAGTCATAGAGTCAGAATTGCGTGATATTAAACATTTTTATAAGATATAAACTCGCAATTCTGAGAATTTATCTCTCACAATTGCACGTTATAACACGCAATTGCAAGTTTATATCACACAATTCTGACTTAATATCATGCAATTCTGACTCTGACTCGCAACTCTGACTTTATATCACACAATTCCAAGGAAGAAAGTCAGAATTGTGAGATAAAAAGTTGCAATTACCTTTTTTAAATTTTAAATTTTTATTTCATGGCGGAAACAAGCTTCCATAATTATGTCATGTAGTACATAAGAACATAAGTTATGAAATACAAGGTTTTAAAATAATGAATGGGTTAAATAAAGAAAGAACTGCTGCATACTATACAGGAATAAATCTTTTATCATTTTATTGATTTTTGTAGTTATACTTACCTCAAGTTATAACTTGCCTCAAGCTGCCTAAAGATTCCAGCTGAGGATGAAGGTTATGTTCATACAGCTTCTTAGGGCTCATCTCAAAAAAGTAGCAGTATGAGACTTCCCAAACTTTAAATATTCTATCTAATATACAAACTAAGTAAGTAATTTCCAGTAAAAAGCACAGAGAACCACATTCAGATCACTCTCCAAAATTTGCATCACTGAAGCCATTACTTCCAGGTCAGAGCCAATGAGAGTAGAGCGCTGTTTAGCCCACCCACACAAGAAGTTTGTGCAAGACTGGTGAATAAAAAGTTGGTAAACGAAAACTTTGAAAATGTAGTTGAAAACTGTGGCAGTGATTTTGGTTACACTTTATTTTGACGGTCCACTTTAGGTATTCTATTAACAATAAGTCACTTGTCAACTAACTCTCAGTAGTGTTTTAGCAGACTGTTAGGTTAGGGTTAGGTATTAGGGTTTGTAGAAAAACTTGACGTACTGTAGTTGAAAAGTTATTTATAGTCAGTAGAATGTCTGTTGCAGGACCATCAAAATAAAGTGTTGGCAGATATTAAGCAGACCGTTTTACTCTAATGACCGATAGTTGACATGTAGTTGCAAAGTTATTTAAAGGTGCCCTAGAATCAAAATTTGAATTTTCCTCGGCATAGTTAAAGGGGTGGTTGCATGCGATTTCACTTTTTTAACTTTAGTTAGTGTGTAATGTTGCTGCTTGAGCATAAACAGTATCTGCAAAGTTACAGCGCTGAAAGTTCAATGCACACGGAGATATTGTCTTTTAAAGTTATGGCAGTTTAAAGCCTACAAAAACAGGAGGTTTGGACTACAACAAGCTTCTTCCCGGGTTGGTGACATCATAAACCCTTGCTATTAACATAAACACTGCCCCCAGGAACACGCAACAAAGTGGGCGAGGCCATGTGGCGCAGTATAATGGAAGCGGAAGAGTTGTTTACACCGAACGCGAGCTGCGCGACGCGTCAAAAGATATAGAACTCATTATATTCTGTGATATTTTCTACACTGGATGCGGTGCTGAAGACAGCTTCCTGAATCTACACGAGTTTAATGCTGGATTTACACAAAGACTTTTACTGAAAGATGAAGCTGTTCCCACTTTAAAAGCAGAAGCAGTTGTTTATCGCTCCCAAACTGTAAGTACGTTTTATTGTCTTTTAACATAATGTTATAGTTCTGTTGCTATTTTTAATGGATCAAGGACATATACAAAGAGCAACTTGTTTCTGCTAGCCAGTTAGCTAAATTCTAGTGCAACAAACACTAACAAACTTCTATGTTCATAGACAAACAGTTGTTCGGCTCAATTTTGATACAGCAATATAGGCGCTATTATTTACTTTCCACCTAAGCGCGTAACTACGAATGGTAAGGGGCGTGGCGTTTCTGGACGCTTCAGCGAATCACGACAGACTGGGCCAGTAACCAACCTGCTGACCAATCTGAGCACATTGCGTATGTCGGAGGGAGTGGCTTCATAGAAGCAGGAAGTCAAACGAGCCGTTCATATGACAGTGGAAACTGAGGTGTAGAATTAAGATAAAATATATGAAAAATACAGCATTTTAAAAAAACTGAAGCATTAAGACATGTTAAACTGTGCCCCCAAAACACAATCAAGCCTAGAAAAAAACCACGTAACCACCCCTTTAAATAACAAGAGTTCAGTACATGGAAATGACATGCACTGAGTTTCAAACCCCATTGCTTCCTCCTTTTTATGTAAATCTCATTTGTTTAAAAGACTTCCGGAAAACATGCGGATTTTAACATAACACCGACTGTTACGTAACAGTTGGGATCATTAATATGTACGCCCCCAATATTTGCATATATGCCAGCCCATGTTCAAGGCATTAGACAAGGAAAGGCAGTATTAACGTCTGGGTCTGTGCACAGACAAGGTAAGCAAGCAAGAACAACAGCGAAAAATGGCAGATGGAGCGATTAATAACTGACATGATCCATGATAGCATGATATTTTTAGTGATATTTGTAAACTGTCTTTCTAAATGTTTCGTTAGCATGTTGCTAATGTACTGTTAAATGTGGTTAAAGTTACCATCGTTTCTTACTGTATTCACAGAGACAAGAGCCGTCGCTATTTTCATTATTAAACACTTGCAGTCTGTATAATTCATAAACACAACTTCATTCTTTATAAATCTCTCCAACAGTGTAGCATTAGCCGTTAGCCACGGAGCATAGCCTCAAACTCATTCAGAATCAAACATAAACATCAAAATAAATACTTTACTCACATAATTCGAAGCATGCATACAGTATGAATGACGAACATCTTGTAAAGATCCATTTGAGGGTTATATTAGCTGAGTGAACTTTGTAAATGCACTGTAATATAGTCGAGAACTCGTGTGGCAGGGAGCAGTTGAATTAAAGGGGTGGCGCGCTGCCAAACTCAGTGTATAGTTAATGATGCCCCAAAATAGGCAGTTAAAAAAATTAATTAAAAAAAATCTATGGGGTATTTTGAGCTGAAACTTCACAGACACATTCAGGAGACACCTTAGACTTATATTATATCTTGTGAAAAAGCATTCTTGGGCACCTTTTAAGAGTTAGTAGAACGTCTAACGTGGACCATCAAAATAAAGTGTTATCTTAAATTCATAATCCATGATTTCCAAAAAAGAGGCTTTTGAAAATTAAGAATAAAGAATACTGTTTATTTGGATAACATGTTGGATTTTTGCCATTGAGTTCATTTTCAGAGTTTGTCTTCTTTTCAATTTCATGAAAAGTTACTTTCTCTTTTTTTGGCACAAATTTAATTCCATAATAATCTCCACCTGTTTTTTTTTTTTCAAACTATGCACTCATAGTGTTTGTATTTATCATGGCTTGTGGCTTCTCTTTGCATCAGGGGCTTTTGGGACTCTGGGTGTTGGAGGAGGGTTTGCTTTGGGAGCGAAACTTTGTCGACCTGAGTCTGAGGTAAGATCTTAAAGTCGCCTTTTTTATTTCTTGTTAAATATGTTTTACTCAGATCTACAGCTGAATTACAATGCAGCCTTTTAATCACATAACTGTGCATGTAAACATAGCCAATATCTTGTTTACAGGTATGGATCGTTTACGGTGACGGTTCCCTGGGATACAGCGTGGCGGAATTTGATACCTTCACACGGCACAAGGTAACAAGCCCTTACAACACTGATTATAACTTTTACAGCATCGAGTTCAGAATGTATTAAAACGTGTGTTTTGTAAAAATGCACAACATTTACAACATTTCTCTTAAAAGCATAGTTCACCTAAAATTATACACTCCAATGCTGTTTCAAACCTATAAGACCTTTGTTTTAATGAAGAGATGTTCCTCCATTGAATGTCTATTCTATCAACAGTTTGATGCTTCAGAACAATAAATCCATGTGAATCGATCAGTTTAAACCAAGTCTTCTGAAAAGATATGATCGCTTTATATAATGAACAGATTTTATTTTGTTGATATTTATCTATTTATCAGAAGCTGTAAATTAAATGTGAATTAAAGAGTAAATTCAATCTGTCCATCATATAAAGTGAAGATTCTTCTCTTCAGAAGAATTGGATTAAACTGATCAATTCATATGGATTACTTTTATAATGTCTTTACAAACTTTTTGAAGAATTTTGGTTGTGTGGAATTTCAATAGAGGGACAAAAACGATAAGATTTGTGTTACGAAGATGAACGAAAGTCTTATGGGTTTGGAACAACATGAGAGTGAATAAATGATGACAGAACCTTCATTGGGGAAACCATCCCTTTAAGTTTAACCTGGAAGATACATTTAAAGTAATTGGTCTTTAATAAGTGTTAAAGGTGACATCGAATGTTTTTTTTACATTTTATGTAATATAAGTCTAAGGTGTTCCCTGAATGTGTCTGTGAAGTTTCAGATCAAAATACCCCATAGATTTTCTTTAATAAATTTTTTTTTAACTGCCGGTTTCGGGGCATCATTAGAAATGCGCCAATTCAGGTTGCGGTCCCTTTAAATCGCGTGCTCTCCGCCCCCAGAGCTCGCGCTTGCCTTAAACAGTGCCTAAACAAAGTTCACGCAGCTAATATATCCCTCAAATGGATCTTTACAAAGTGTTCCTCATGCATGCGGCATGTATGCGTTGGATTATGTGAGTATTGTATACTGTTATATTGTTTACATTTGATTCTGAATGAGTTTGAGGCTGTGATCTGTGGCTAACGGCTAATGCTACACTGTTGGAGAGATTTATAAAGAATGAAGTTGTGTTTATGAATTATACAGACTGCAAGTGTTTAATAATGAAAATAGCGACGGCTCTTGTCTCCGTGAATACAGTAAGAAATGATGGTAACTTTAACCTCATTTAACAGTACATTAGCAACATGCTAACGAAACATTTAGAAAGACAGTTTACAAATATCACTAAAAATATCATGTTATCATGGATCATGTCAGTTATTATCGCTCCTTCTGCCATTTTTCGCTGTTGTTCTTGCTTGCTTACCTAGTCTGATGATTCAGCTGTGCACATTCAGACGTTAATACTGGCTGCCCTTGTCTAATGCCTTTCATAATGTTGGGATCATGGGCTGGCATATGCAAATATTGGGGGCGTACACCCTGACCGTTACGTAACAGTCTGTGTTATGTTGAGATTTGCCTGTTCTTTGGAGGTCTTTTAAACAAATGAGATTTATATAAGAAGGAGGAAACAATGGAGTTTGAGACTCACTGTATGTCATTTCCATGTACTGAACTCTTGTTATTTAACTATGCCAAGATAAATTCAATTTTTAATTTTAGGGCACCTTTAAACGTTTTTAGTGTAAAGCATAAATTCCAGGTCAAATGCAAGTTTCAAAAGAATCCGTGGCATGTTGTTCACTTGCCTCATAGACCTCCATTGTAAGCTCCCAACTATCAACATTACTTTGTTTGTTTTAACCTACTTGAATATATTCTGTGAACATTTATGCTGTCAGTTAGTTTGTGTTTAACCTGGAATATTCCTTCGAACGCATCTTCATTGTGTCTTCTTTCTGCTTTTCACTTGGTAACTTGTAATAATAACTCCCTTATCATCTCATGTCAGACCCCAGTGATCGCTCTGGTGGGAAATGATGCATGCTGGAGTCAGATCTCCAGAGAACAAGTGCCTATGCTGGGGAGCAACGTGGCCTGTGGTCTTGCCTTTTCAGGTGAGGTGCAATCATTAAATTGTTGTTCACTGCATTTGTTTATATGTCAATGCTAATCTTTCCAATCGTCAGTAAATCTTACAAACCACAATTTTTCCTCAAATTATAAAGCTTTTTTCAAAGGGAATATATTGTGTATTGATCAGTCATAGTGAGGTGTTGCATCACATGCTGTTCCATTCCTTCTCCTCCTTGCAGATTATCACATAGTAGCTGATGGTTACGGGGGAAAAGGTTACCTGATTGGCCGAGAGGATGAGTTGCGGCTTGATGACATCATTAAAAAGGCACAGCAGGAGTGCCGAGAGGGAAGGGCAACTCTGCTGAACGTTCTGATCGGAAAGACTAACTTTAGGGAAGGTTCAATCTCGGTTTAGAGAGAGACACTGTGCACCATCCTGCCTAGATACCCAAAGTCTTTCTTGTGTTGTCATGCTCAGAATATACCATAAGACAGCCTATACTGAGTTATATAGATTCAGCTGATTTGAAAAGAGATCAAAGCAACTACATATCAGATGTTCAGAAACATTTCTTCCTTGATGTTGTGACTAAATCAAAACTTTCAAGAACATGTCTGGGTCATATTTCATCCTAAAACCAAAATAAATAAATAAATGAATAAATCATATACTGTAATGTTTAAAGAAAACGAAGCCATTTAAAATCATTTATGATTTTTTTTTTCTAGTATGACATTATACTTATGATGAAAAAGGGAGAATATATAAATATATATATAGTGTTTTAAAATGATTTTTTTATTTTATTTTATTTATTTTTTTCGGACTGAAATGTGAGCTTGGACATGTTTTGCAAGTACTGTTTTCATTCGAGCTGAAAAGGAGCAAGCACAGTGCCTTCACTCTGTCCAGTTAATATTGATTGATGATTGAATAATATTTTTTTGGAGTGCCTGTATTTACTGAATGTTAAACTGATCTTGTTCAGAAAATCAGATATTTGCTAGAAATATTTTTCAAAAAACTTTGTGTGAATCGAATGGCTCTATGTTTGTTTATTTGGAAAAGTCAATCTTAACCAAAGTAATATCCTAACAGATGCTTGGAAATGCAGTCGTGATTTTTGCTGCAACACCAGACCTGGACATACCATAAGGCCTTTCCTCGGTTTGTGATTGATCACTTCAGCATGACCCACAAAATGACTGTGTGGATATGGTGACATAATTTATCATGATTTTTTGATGTAATAAAATCTCTGAAGTGCAGTGTATTGTTCTGCCATGCAAACCATTGTGCATTTATTAATCTGAGGCGTCATCCATCAGCTATTAGTAAACACTCTAATAAAGTAATATAACCATGTAACCTCCAAATACCCTAGAAATGAAACCAGCATTTCTAAGACCATCACTTTTGCATCTACTCAGGCCCAGTAATCACTGCAGATTTATGAAGGTAAACTCATGGTCATACTTAAGGCTTTACTTTATGGGCCCTTGTGCTCTCTGCTCACCAAACCCCTCTAACCACAATTACAGTACCTGTTTAATCAACATTATGTAGATTTTCATGTGCAATCGGTGAGAAACAATCAAATACATGGCCAGTGGGTGAAAAGAGAGAACACTAGAGGTAGAAAGTACTGAAAATAAGGATGCTCTTGTGTCTCTGCGCAAGAGGCTATATAAAACTTGACGCTTCATTAACCGCAGGCACATCACGACCTGTCCAAAATAGAGCAAGCCTTGCCATTAGCCCATTAACTTTATTATGGTAGGCAGCATTTGAATAGGAACATATCCTACTTTCACAGAGACTGAACTGCTATAAAAAGAGCAACTTACAGACTTGAGCTCTTTTACAGCCATCTGCCATTGACCTGCATGTTTGCAAATGCTAGAAATTATATTATATTATATTATATTATATTATATTATATTATATTATATTATATTATATTATATTATATATCAGTGCAGTACAACAATGCAGATATTATATATATATATATATATATATATAATATATTGTATTCAAAATGCACAATGCATATCTCATTATTTTATATTGATTCAGTAGTACCCAATAAATAAGTATCTGATAGGAATAATATATATATTTCTTCTATCATCAAAATGATAAAATATCTCACTTTGCTGTTGTCAACTTACAAGTAGATCACAAGTTACTAATAGATCACCCCCATGTAACTGAGCAATAGTTTGTCCCAAAACCATGTGACTTGCATCACATGATTGCATTGCCTTCAGTGGCAGACATTTTGAAAAGAAACTGGTGAGTCGACTCTGATTGTCTTCAATATTTAATTGATAATAGTGCATATAATGAGAGTACATGTACCAAATATACAAAAAAAAAAAAAAAATGCTTTGTGGATCAAATAAGACAAGAATTTCAACTATGTTACCTGTCAACTATGTTACTCAGCAATGTCAATGTTACTCATGTTAGTCATAGACACAAATCACTATAATTTTTTATATTTAAACCTGTTTATATGAGTTATAGGTTATATATACCTATACTTGTCGTAGTTCAACGCCATAACTAACAGTTCAAAACTTTGGGGTTGGTACGATTTTTTAATTTCTTTTGAAAGAAGTCTCGTATTCTCACCAAGGCTGCATTTATTTGATACAATACAGTAGTAATATTTTGAAATGTTATAATTTAAAATAACTTTTATTTGAATACATTTTTAAAATGTAATTTATTCCTTTGATGCAAAGCTAAATTTTCAGCATCATTAGTCTTTCAAAAATCATTCTAAATGATTTTGTGCTCTAGAAACATTTATTGTTATTTTTATTATCAATGTTATGCTCAATATTTTTGTGGAAACTGTGATACATTTTTTCAGGATTCTTTGATGAATGGAAACATTTTTTTTTTAAGTAGATACAGTAAATGTCTTACTGAGCCCAAACTTATGAATGGCATCTTCACATCTTCATCCATGATCCATTATTATATAACAATCCATCATTTCCATGATTTTGACAGATGTCAGCAGCAGACAAACAGCGAAGATACAGGGCTCGGCGGGATGCTGATCCCTCAAGAAGGGCACAATATTTAGAAAAGCAGAGAGAGGCATGGTACAGACTTATAAGACTAGGAAATGTGAAACCAATCGCAGAGTTGAGTGAGAGGGAGAAACAAAGCAAAAGAGACAAATGGAGAAAAGCACAACAGAGAAGAAGACAAAGAAAGCGGATGCTAGAAAACATAATTACTCCAGCAGACCGCCCTGAATTTGATCAGCCACCTGAAGAAACAAGGTACAGTTACGTTTATGTCCTTTAAGATGCTGTTTTTTAACATTGAATACTTTGATATACTATAAAATAAATGTTTATGTAGTCAATAATGTGTCTGGTCAGCTATGTTACTCAAATCAACTATGTGACCCATTACTGTCGGTGTCAACACACACACACACACACACACACACACACACACACACACACACACACACACACACACACACACACACACACACACACACACACACTCAGTTGACAGTAAGGGATCACATAGTTGATGTGAGTAACATAGTTGATATTTTAACACTTTATTTAGTAACACTTTATTTACAGTGTCCTTGTTACTTATGTTACATAGTAATAACAATAAATTATGCATAATTACATGCTATTACCCTAATCCTAATCGTGACCCTATAAGTACATGTTGTTAATTAAAACAACATATACTTATATGTTGTTAAAACATGATGTGTTTTTAGTCAGTACTTAAATATATAATTAGACTGTAACAAGGACACCTTAAAATAAGGTTTAAGTCTGTATTTTAATGTGCCGTAGTTACACACGTCACATAGAAAGTATTTACTATAGCAACAGTAAATTATTTATGCAACTAACAATTAATCTATGCAATTAATAGTACTCCATACTAATTTGTGTAATTACATTGTAACAACTGCACATTAAAACATAGCATGACCATATTTTTTATATGACTTTAATGCTGTTTCTGACACGCAGTAAAGTCTATTGCATATCCCATAGGTAGAACTTATGGCATATCTGACGAAAATTATTTAGATGCAGACATGTGATTAGGATTATTATCCATTCATGACCCTGGACCACAAAACCAGGGTACATTTTTTTGAAATTGAGATTTATACATCACCTGAAGAAATAAGCTTTCCATTGATGTATGTTTTGTTAGGATAGGACAATGTTTGGCCGAGATATAACTATTTGAAAATCTGGAATCAGAGGGTGCAAAAAAAAAAAAAAAAAAAAAAATATTGAGAAAACCAGTCCAAATGAAGTCCTTAGCAATGCATATCCACTCATAATTTTTTTTTTTTATATTTATGGTAGGAAATTTACAAAATATCTTCATGGAACATGATCTTTACTTAATATCCTAATGATTTTTGGAATAAAAGAAAAATCGATAATTTTGACCAGTACAATGTATTGTTGGTATATTGCTACATACCAGTGTGACTTATGACTGGTTTTGTGGTCCAGGGTCACATTTATAGAATCAGTGAGTGTGTCCAAAAACATTAGCTACTAGACAGCATTTTAAGGCTTCATCAAATCTTTGAACAAGCCTATCATTCCCATAGTGCTCAATCTGAACATTTAATGTGTCTAAAATGCCCCCCAAATGCTTTTGAAATGTACTACTAATTTGATAGACTGCTAAGTTTCGAGCAGTAATTTTAACATTGAGATATTATAGTATACTATTATAGTGTTTATTAATAGTTTGAATCATTTTTGTTTTCATTTTAATGTTATAGTTTTCATTTTTATTTCTGTTTTAGTTAAACTAAATGAAAATGAGAAATGTTGCCTTGGCAATTAGCTGAAATAAAATAACGTTATATTTCATGTTAAATTTATTTTATTTCATGTAACGACAGTTTTTTATGGTTTTAGTTAATTATAATAACCCTGTTTTGGAGGCCTGTATAAGTGAGTGACGGTGGCAGTTCTGGCGGATTAAACCTTCACTGACACGCACGCGCTCGGGGGCGCGCACATCCGCTGTGATGCGCGGACACATGTAAAGCTCAGCCTGAGTAGTGAGTACACAAGGATCCGCAGAGGCAAGACTCTGGACAGGTACTTCGCTAAAGGCTGACCTGATTTTTTTTTACTCTGAAGGCTGACTGGCACTGATACCCTACTGGCATTGAGATTTTATATAGAGAGACACTTATCGTTTGTTCGATAAATAAGAGAGTTTGTCCTTAGTGTTTTGTTTTATCATTAGTAAACGCTTCAAGGAAATTGAAGATTAAATACTCGGATCCTTATTTTCTTTGTTCATCTCGGTAAGTAGTGTGTCTGGAACATTTATGACATGCTGTTTGTTTCAGTAACATTAGGCTGCTGCTGCTGCTGCTGCTGTTGTTGTCTCACCTTTTCAGTTATTTCGTATTTCCGGATGTATTTTAATAAATGTTTTTTTTTTTTTTTTCTCTTGAAGTTTGAAATTATTAATATCCATATAGAAAATAGTGTATTTTTAGCCTGCATGCTAAAGCTGTACTGTGCATCACATATGGAACCAAAAGCAACAGGTGACTCAACGCTTAGTTGAAACATCCCGGCTAAAACATCCCAAAACATGGTATATCAGGCCAAACATGCCATATAATAAGAATTACGTTAGTAGTACTCGTAATTCTGGTGTCAAATATTTAAAAAACAAATCTGTTATAACTTAATAATTCAATTATTACGCGCTGAAATAAATCACAAATGTAGCTAGCCTGTTAGCTCGCTAGCTCAAAGAGGCTGTGTTGGATTTTTTGGCCAGTTTGTTGTTGTAGGTTATGATTGATTTTCTAGGCTTTTCATGTGCAGTCGAGTCTGTCTGGTATGAATATGAAAGAAAAACAACGAGAAAACAGAAAGAACTGCGCTATGTGTTGACTAACAGCTGCTGGCTCCTGAGTGAAGTGAGCACAACAAAGAACTGCAGCATCTTCACGGTTGTTCCTCACATGAGCAGGCAGATATTCCTCCAGAGAATAAATCTCCTATATCAAGGACAATTAAGCTTTATTAACCTCCTAAATGAACACTTGATGTTCCTTAAAATTAATTAATAACAACATGAAACTTAAATTCACCAGGTTTATATATGGGGTGAACTTTTGGTCAGTATTTGTTGCTTAAATGGATCTTTGTTTTTTTGTAGGAGTCGAATGGCCTCTGTTGTTACAGTAAAGACAGAGAAGCGTCCTTCCCCTGACTCTGAGGATGGCGACACAGTGGCTAAGAAGGCCAGGTATGAAAACAGCAGATGTTTCTTGTTTTTCTGCCAGCACATTCCCAAGGCGAGCCAAATGTTCTTCAATGCAGTCAGCTTCAGTTTGGTGACCTGTTCTAACAAATATGATTTTTCAAAGAACTTCCTGATAAGGATGATTTTACCAGGAAGTTTTTTTTTCATATTCGGTAACACTTTCCAATAAGATTTCATTACTTACCATTAGTCAGCTTATTTAGCACTAATCAAGAATGAACAATACTTCTGAAGCATTTATTAATCTTAGTTTATTTTAATTTCAACATTTACTAATGCATTGTTAAAATGAAAAGTTTTATTTGTTAACATTAGTTAACGCACTTACATGAACAATGAACGACTGTATTTAAAAAAAAAATAACATTAAAGATTTATTAATCTTTGTAACAAATGTAGTGATCATTGTTAATTCATGTTAGTTAAAGGGTTAGTTCACCCAAAAATGAAAATTCTGTCATTTATTACTCACCCTATTACTCACGGAGCTATCGGATTTCAACTAAAATATCTTAATTTGTGTTCTGAAAATTAATGAAAGTCTTACGGGTGTGGAACGACATGAGGGTGAGTAATAAATGACAGAATTTTCATTTTTGGGTGAACTAACCCTTTAATACATTAATTTTAACACAAGAGACATTATTGTAAAGTGTTGTTAACTAATATTTTTTGAAGAAAATCAAGTATGCAATATTACCAAAAGCATATAGGATTGTATGAGACACATTTTGAAAGAATTAGAGAGACAAATCAAATTTGTTGTTGTTGTGAGAAGATAAACTAGTATATGACTCACTTTTAAACACATCAAAAACATGTATCCCCCTCTTCACAGAGATCTTAACTGTATCACTATGCAGAATACATTTTCCTAAAGTTGACTTATATTTGATTCAATAAATTTTGCATGCAACCATATTAAAGGTGCCATCGAATGTTTTTTTACAAGATGTAATATAAGTCTAAGGTGTCCCCTGAATGTGTCTGTGAAGTTTCAGCTCAAAATACCCCATCGATTTTTTTAAATTAATTTTTTTAACTGCCTATTTTGGGGCATCATTAAATATGAGCCGATTTACTGTATGCTGTGCGGCCCCTTTAAATCTCGTGCTCTCCACCCCCGGAGTTAAACAGTGCCTAAACAAAGTTCACACAGCTAATATAACCCTCAAATGAATCTTTACAAAGTGTTTGTCATGCATGCGTCGGATTATGTGAGTATTGTATACTGTTATATTTGATTCTGAATGAATTTGAGGCTGTGCTCTGTGGCTAACGGCTAATGCTACACTGTTGGAGAGATTTATAAAGAATGAAGTTGTGTTTATGAATTATACAGACTGCAAGTGTTTAAAAATGAAAATGGCGACGGCTCTTGTCTCCATGAATACAGTAATAAACGATGGTAACTTTAACCTCATTTAACAGTACATTAGCAACATGCTAACGAAACATTTAGAAAGACAATTTAGAAATATCACTAAAAATATCATGTTATCATGGATCATGTCAGTTATTATTGCTTCATCTGCCATTTTTCACTGTTGTTCTTACTTGCTTACCTAGTCTGATGATTCAGCTGTGCAGATCCAGACATTACTGGCTGCCCTTGTCTAATGCCTTTCATAATGTTGGGAACATGGGCTGGCATATATGCAAATATTGAAGGCGTACACCCTGACTGTTACGTAACAGTCTGTGTTATGTTGAGATTCGCCTGTTCTTCGGAGGTCTTTTAAACAAATGAGATTTATATAAGAAGGAGGAAACAATGGAGTTTGAGACTCACTGTATGTCATTTCCATGTACTGAACTGTTGTTATTTAACTATGCCAAGATAAATTAAATTTTTCATTCGAGGGCACCTTTAATGCATGATTTTCTCCCAATACAAAAAAAATTCTTAAAGTTGTGACACCAAAGAGGTAACAAGGAAATAATCTAATTTCAGTTTCATTTTTACATTGTTGACTGCATTCATCAAGCTCAAAATGTCAGCTGATTTAAGTCAGATGATTTAACAAATGTTTTTCATTATTTTATGGGAAATATAAGTTTATCAGTAACAGCAAACCCACATTTGGTCCCAAATTAAATAGTCTCTTTCTGAGTGACAGCTGAACGTAGGACAACATTGCAACCTATAACATAAATTTACAAAATAGAGGGAGAATTTTAATTTCATGCTGACTTTGTTTATCGCACAAAACGACTGTTTTTAACATGTGTTGTGATATGTCCAACAGTTTGTAATAATCGCAAACATAAAAGAGATAATGAATAGAAAATAAAATGGCTGATGACGTTGATGTTTTTCTGAAAGTTAAGGTCCTCCTCTTACTTCAGGTCCTATTTTTGAAGTGAATTTGCATACAGCTCTGCAGCGTAGTTTCATCCATATGCATGTTTCCTCAGACCTGATTACATTTCCTCCACCTCTACTGACTATAGAAAGTTGCTGCCCAGCCTGAAGACCAAGCGTGCCCCTGAGCTAGTGCTGGTGATCGGCACGGGGGTGAGTTCAGCTGTAGCTCCTCAGGTGCCCGCACTGCGCTCCTGGAAAGGTCTGATCCAGGCGCTGCTAGATGCTGCCAATGACTTTGATCTGCTTGAGGAGGAGGAGAGCCGCCGCTTCCAGAAAAGTCTGCAAGAGGACAAGAACCTGGTGCACGTTGCCCATGACCTTATTCAGAAACTTTCACCGGTAAGGGCAGACCATTTTTTTTTTCTTAATCTTTTCCTTAAAGGTTTAGTTCACCCCAAAATGAAAATTCTGTCATTAATTACTCCCCCTCATGTGTCCCAAGACTTTCGTTCATCTTCGAAACACAAATGAAGATCTTTTTGATGAAATCTGAGAGATGTCTGTCCCTCGATAGACTGCCTTTGGAACTACCACTTTAAAGCTTCAAAAAGTTCATAAAGAGATCTGAAAACAAATCCATATGAATCGAGCGGTTTAGTCAAAATTTTCTGAAGAGACCCGATTACTTTGTATGATGAACAGATTTAATTAAGGCTTTTACTCGCATGTAAACATCGATCAGCGAACATAAGCAGAAGCTCAAGAACAAATCTCTTCCGGAAGCTGAAACGTACTGCATAACCTAAGAGGTTCATTGTGGTATGTTACGCAGCACGTTTGAGCTTCCAGAAGTATTCCCACGGGTGAAATTCTGATTGAGCAATTACGTTAGATAAAATACATTTCAGTAAGTTGTACTGTTTCTTTTAATATACCTTCTAATGTTTATTCATGTTTATTTTGTGCTATAACTAGAAGTAAAGTGGAAGAAATGATCGCTTTACCTGTGCTAAACGCAGCTCCTTGAACTGATGCGGCTACAGTGATTGGTCACAAAACATTAAATAGTGCAACAAATAATTTTTTTTGTTTCAATTTCTTGATAAAACGGACAAAATTTTTCTTAACAAAAGTAACAAAGCACTAAGATTATTACGGTTATTGGATGGCAGGTGCACTAGCATAGATCTTGGGATTTAGGAATCAATATCAGTTCATCAAAATGAAAATTTATTAAAATCGATTAATTTATATTGTCCACCCAGCCCTAGATTTTATGACTTATACCCTAAATTGGTAGTAAATTTGTAAAGAAACACTTAAAGGTGCCCTAGAACTTCTTTTTAAAAGATGTAATATAAGTCTAAGGTGTCCCCTGAATGTGTCTGTGAAGTTTCAGCTCAAAATACCCAATAGACTTTAATTCATTTTTTTAGCTGCCTATTTTGGGGCATCATTAACTGTGCACCGATTAAATCCCCTTTAAATCTCCGGCTCCCCCGCCCCGGAGCTCGCACTTACCTTAAACAGCATAAACACAGTTCACACAGCTAATATAACCCTCAAAATGGATCTTTACAAGATGTTCGTCATGCATACTGCATGCATGCATCGATTCCTGTGAGTATAGTATTTATTTGGATGTTTACATTTGATTCTGAATGAGTTTGATGGTGCTCCGTGGCTAAAGCTAACATTACACACTTTTGGAGAGATTTATAAAGAATGAAGTTGTGTTTATGAATTATACAGACTGCAAGTGTTTAAAAATGAAAATAGCGACGGCTCTCTTGTCTCCGTGAATACAGTAATAAACGCAACATGCTAATGAAACATTTAGAAAGACAATTCACAAATATCACTAAAAATATCATGTTATCATGCATCATGTCAGTTATTATTGCTTCATCTGCCATTTTTCGCTATTATTCTTGTTTGCTTACCTAGTCTGATGATTCAGCTGTGCACAGATCCAGACGTTCTGCCCTTGTGTAATGCCTCGATCATGGGCTGGCATATGCAAATATTGGGGGCGTAACAGTCGGTGTTATGTTGAGATTCACCTGTTCTTCGGAGGTCTTTTATCTTACAATGGAGTTTGAGACTCACTGTATGTCATTTCCATGTACTGAACTCTTGTTATTTATCTATGCCAAGATAAATTCAGTTTTTCATTCGAGGGCACCTTTAAAATTTCATTTGGGGGATTTATTTTCTTTGGTGGGGTCAGTGAAAATGTTGGACGAGGAAAAATATTGTTGAGCCCTGATAAACATGATGATCATAAGCATAATGCCAGGCAGAGCGTGAAAGAGCACAACTTTGAGTTTGTCCACCATTAGTCTGTTCCTTTCTTTCCGGCTAGAATGGGGCATAGAGCCACGTGCCACATGTGTTGTTTTTGACACTCCGTCAAAACAGCGCTCAGTGATTTATCCCTGTTTTTCATTGTCAAGCCCCTGTATCATCCAATGAATTACATCCAAACCCACCAGTGTCGCTAGAGGATTTAGATGGCATTATGCCTGTGAAAGGGGGTTAGGTAATGAATTTCAGCACCAATGCTGATGTTTCATTGCCTGGAATGGTTGGAGTTGAACAATCCACATCAACAAAACAACTCTCCTAGAAAAACATCAGCCTGCAGTCTGTCACCATCCCAGTGAATTTCCAAGCTCAGTGTTTGTTATTGTTAGCTGCAATGTTTTAGAGTTAAAGCCAATTTCGGAGAGGCTAGAAATGGCAAGCTAGCTTTGAAAGCATAAGATCCCACCCTCCCTTCAGAGCGTCTCCAAAGCCACGCCTCCTCCAAAGTGTCACGAGAGACACATTACCTCATGTCTTAAAGAACGTATTATTATAATTGGAATAATAATGAATGTAACAGCTTACAGAGCTCTGACTTGTACCACCGGACTGCTGCAGTTTCATTTTGGCGTTGATAGTGTTGGCATAGAAAAATAAATCTGAGTTTGAGGACGTGAATAGCTCCGGGTAGAACGTCACGGGTTGTCATCTTGTAATTGCGGTTACGACATGGCATAAATGTAGCATAAGCTTGTTGTATTGGACAAACATGTTTTGGTCCTGAAACACTGATAACTGATGATAACATGATATTTTTAGTGATATTTGTAAATTGTCTTTCTAAATGTTTCGTTAGCATGTTGCTAATGTACTCTTAAATGTGGTTAAAGTTACCATCGTTTCTTACTGTAATCACGGAGACAAGAGCTGTCATTATTTTCATTATTAAACACTTGCAGTCTGTATAATTCATAAACACAACTTCATTCTTTATAAATCTTTCCAACAGTGTAGCATTAGCCATTAGCCACGGAGCACGGCCTGAAATTTATTCAGAATCAATGTAAACATCAAAATAAACACTGTACTTACACGATTAGACATGCTGCATGATGAACACTTTGTAAAGATCCATTTTGAGGGTTATATTAGCTGTGTGAACTTTTTTTTATGATGTTTAAGGCAAGCACGAGCTCTTGGGGCATGGAGCTTGAGATTTAAAGGGCCACACAACCTGAATCGGCTCATTTCTAATTATGCCCCAAAATAGTCAGTTAAAAAAATGAATAAAAAAAAATCTATGGGGTTGGAACTTCACAGACACATTCAGGGGACACCTTAGACTTATATTACATCTTTAAAAAAAAAGTTCTAGGGCACCTTTAAGGTCTCACATCTCCACAGGTCTTTTAATGGTTTAACCTATTTGTGTGAGTTTTGAGCCTTACATGAGCAGAACAGAGCAGACCCCAGTGGATCACATGACCCCTTGGAGATCGGCGCAAAAAATGAGGCTAATCTGAACATGCATCCAGGATTCACACCTCCAGAACAACATGCCACGGCTAGACGATAATCCATTCAGCTGTAGTTAGGCATTGCTTTGTAATGTTCGTTGCAAGTCGGAGGATGCCTGTTAAAATAAACATTCACATGTTTGAGCATGAAAGTCATACCTGAGACATTCAAACAGTTTTTTTGATTCAGAAATCAAAGCTACTGAGTTACTTACTGCATGCTGATAAGCACAAAAATGTCAGAAACCTTCCAAATATGATTTAGTGATTTCTCAGTGCTTGTTGCTCAATGCTGTTAGTTTTCATTGGGTACCCAAATCAGGGTAAAAAAATCAATGGACCTTAGTCAGACAACATATTGAATTTTACATGGATGAAACAATAAAGGCATGTGCTGTATCCTAGATCACATGTAATTTTAAAAACTCAACAACTTTCAAAACTTTTGTTTTTGTTTGCTGAAATATTTTTGGAAAGATGCTTTGTCAGATGAGCAATCTGTATATTGTTAAACAAGATTACAATACATTGAACACTACTTTTACACGTCAGCCTCATTTTCATGAGGTTTCAATTTGCTTTTTTTTTTAAAGTGCAACAAAGAATAAACTTGCGTTTTCCATTTTTAAAACCCTTTCAGTCATCCTGTCATGTGTGTACATCTGCCCTCCTTTTGCAAGTGTCAACATTTTCATTCATTTTTTTCCACTGAAACTTTTTATTGTCAACAGTCATAGGCAACTCTTCACAGAACACGGAAGTAAAAAGACATTACATGCAACTTTTTTACTCATAACATGTCCTTTTATATTGTATGGAGCTCTGTAAATCTCGTTTGAGTGGTTTACATCTAGGGCTGCCTCCTAATAGTTGACTAATCTTTAGTCGACTAGAAGAGGCTTGGTCCACCAAAAAATGGTTAGTTGCAGAAAAAAAAGTTTGTGCCTTTGTAAAATAAAGAAAACAAACAGGATGCGCTTTCTGTTGTCTCGGTCTGTGTGAACTTGAGCGTGTCGAAAAATAAACCAAAACTCTGTGTATATTTGCCTCACAGACATGAGAAATATATAATAATATAGAAAGCTTGAATTGTCAACCAATTCAAGTGGTAAACAAGTATTCTCAGATGATGTAATCCATATGAAATGTGCATATAGGCACTTCGACTACTGCGGATATGACGATTCAACATCGAAAACACAGAAAACATTATCAATAAATGTTTAAACAGTCTCCTTGCTGTTTTTCCATGACACATTCATAATCGTTACATTTGCCGCTGCGCTGTGGCAAACTTTATGTGCACTTGAGAGCTGAGTAGGCTATGTATTATATAAAGGCAATTAAAGGCTCATTAATATGATTTATATGGCTTATTACTATACAAGTATAAATGAACGACTACTTGACCGACTAGAAACATGTTTAGTCGAGGGCAGCCCTATTTACATCTGTATTTAACGCTGACCACATGTGATCAGACGCCCGAGACGGATGTTAATACCAGGTGTAAACAGTTGAAAGACACCTACACCTCTAAGATCAGAGGCATTAGTTCGCAGCAGGTGTGGAGGTGCTGATAATTAGCCTCTTCCTGAGAAAGTGGATTCTGCAAGCTATTCATAGCAGCCTCTCTCTCTCTGGTTTTCCATGTGCCTCGGCCAAGCTCAGAGAATGAATTCAGCTCAGTGTAATGAGATTGAGTCTGACCAGGACAAGGGCACTGCTGTCAGAACTACTCTGTTCTCAGCGCTCTCTTCACAATCTCTCACATACTTCACAGTGTTTGAAATCAAATCATGTACAGTGTCTAATGAACACTTTACTGAAATGTAAGTCACTGTAATGACTGAAGTACTTCTGTTTCTTATGAGATACCTATTATCAGGGTTGAAGTTCACATGGGCAAACCACTACAGAACAAGTAGTAATATATGAATTAAGTACTTAATTTCATTTTATGTGTTCCATAGAGGACATTTCAATGTCCTCAAAGAAGATTTGGTTTATATTCCCTTCTAGAAGTATGCTATGGTTCACTCTATAACATTGCTGTACAATCCCAGAGTTATTTAAGTACTCCTGAAGTCGTTTTGTTTTTCCAAACATCTCATATTTCTTTTTTTTTTATCTCTTGCGCTCTCTGTAGCGGACGGGAAATGTACGCTCAACCTTTTTTAAAGACTGCCTCTATGAGGTGTTTGATGACCTGGAGTGTAAGATGGAGAACGCTGGGAAGCATCTCCTCCGCTCTGTGCTGCAGTTGATGGAGAGCGGTGCCCTGGTCCTCACCACCAACTTTGACAACCTGTTAGAGATCTACGCTGCCCACCAAGGGACCAAGCTGGAGTCTTTGGATCTCACAGATGAGAAGAAGGTACCTCCTATGTTTCCTAATGAACTCGGTATATTACAGTATACAGTACATAACTGTAATTAGCATTACAGTTCAAAATGAATTATTAGGCACTTACAATGTTTAGGGCCCTATATGTTTTCCGTTTTCCACAATGCGGAAAGCACGGACGGAATCGTGGAATCCAGTTATAAAAACAGAATTCACTGTATAATGCAGAATAATAATACTAAAACTGATTATAATAGTAATGATAATACTTAAACTAATAATAATGATACATTTTATAAAAACTATATTTTTTAAGGAATAATCACAAATTTTCTTCCATGTTTTAATGTGAACAGTAAAGTTATTTTGCGCAGCCCTTTGTTTGACTTTTTTTTTTTTAATTTTCATATGATTACAAGATAAATTAATGTTTTATGCCTTAATATTTGATGGCCAGAAAAATTTAAATTCACAACGGAATTTCTGGACAAAAACAAACAAACAAAAACATTTCAGAGGGTCCTATTATTGTAGGGCCTAAAATTAATACATTTAGTTGTTTTTATGAATTCAGTTAATCTGACATGCTTTTTTAATAATTATTAAAATGTATTAAAACAATTCAAATGGAATCCAGAAAACTTAAAACAGAAATCTCAGAATTTGGTAAAAAATAAAACATAATTTGAAAAAAGAAAAGAAAAACATATTTCATAGGGCCCTAAAAATGTAAATTTTGTTAAACTTTTGATAAGTTGTTGTTAAATTTAATAAGTGTCATGATTTCAAATTAATTAGACATGCGTTATGATTACTAAAATTCGATTTAACCATTAAAATGTAGTCCAAAAAATTAAAACGGAAAAAAAGAATCCAGAAAAATTAAAGATGGAAAAAACTGAATTTGGAAAAAAATAAAACGGAATTTGGGGAAAAATAAAATTGGTTTCATAGGGCCTTAAATGTGTTATACTTTTTACATAATTCACGAATGATAATAAAATGCAGTTTTTACATATGTAAATCATAATTCTAATTCTTTTTAAAGTTTTGGCAGGTCATTGGGATTTCAAAGTCCATCGGCAATGTAACATCATATATGGTGCAATTCATATAATAATGCAATTCAATCATAGACTAACTATGATTGAATTGCATTGTTTATATTGCATAGTGGAATTCCCCTCGCAGATAAATGTCACTGACAGATACAAAAAACATCTGAAGAAGAGACCATGAGGACTTGTACAAAAATACTTATCATCAGATCATCATTGTGCTTTAAGCTTAAACAAAAAATAATGAAATTAATCTGTGATATGATGTTCTTCAGATGTTCAGGGCACTGGGTTCATCTCTGTTTGCTTTTGGCCATAAATCTCCTTCAGCACAAAGCAGTGAAAGCTTCAGCTATTAGCCATAAAATCAGCCTTATGGTCCCCGGCCAAGCGTCATGTAGTGCATTAGTGCATGTAAGCTCTACAGCAGCTCACCTGAAGGGCCCTCTGAAACACAAGTGACTGCATGTTCAGTTCTCTGTGCCTTTATTAATCAGGCCGTGTGTGGTTTTCCATAGTGTGGCCTTTAGGCTGGGTGTTTATGCACCTTTTCCATCAAATGCCTCTTGATTAGAACCCACAGTCATTAAAGGCAGCTGGACCTAGAGGGAACTGGATTGAGATCAGTGGAGTATGAAATGCTGCTGTGTGCATGTGTGTGCAGGTTCTGGAGTGGGCTCAGGAGAAGAGAAGACTAAGTGTGCTCCATATTCACGGTGTTTACACCAACCCCAGCGGTATTGTACTGCATCCTGCTGGCTACCAGAATGTTCTGAGGAACACAGAAGTCATGGTGAGTAAATGTTTTCGCCTCTCAGGAGAAAATGAATTCACACCACTGGAAGTTGATAATTCACTGGGGTGGAGGACACAGTTAACCAAAGCATTCTGGCTCAAAGAGATACTCCCTTTTGTTTCTCACTGTCCAGTCCTTGAACAAACTGTTATGACATCATTATCAGCATTATATGAAGTTTATATGACGATGATAAACACATCATAAAATAATTTATGATGGTTAGTCACATAATGCAATTTTTTTTGTCTGGATCCATTAATTTTATTTAAAAATGCATAAAAAATACAATTGATACATACAATCATTTGAGTACACCTCTTCTATGATGTGCATGTTTTATTTTTTGAAACGCTTCGTGTTACAGGGTGAAACATAGTAAATGCTGCTCCACACAAAATCCATCTCCGCATCTGCTCTGAGTTTGCAATGCTGTAACGTGCATTTGGAAACTCAACATGCACCGACCATCCTTACCATCCTTGTAATCAGAAGCACCTAACAACAAAAGAGAAGCACTTTTTCCTGTGGTTTACCACATAAATAAGTTAAGGGGTTTAAGTTGGCATGAAAGGGAAGTTGTTACTATCTTTTCTTCCCTATTGTGATTTATATCCAAATGAAACTGCTTCTCAAATGAGAAAAAAAATGGAGGGCAGGACCTGATTTTGTCTGTTGGGAATTGATTGGATGGTTGTGGTTTGCTACTGCTGTGATCTCATGTGAGTGACAGGTCATCTCGCCCCGAAGAAGAAGTGTTGCTGCAAGAGGGAGGGGAAGTTATTTTGATTAAAAATTACAAGGGCACGTGAAATTTAAAAAAATAACGATGTACACGGATAAATCATTTATAGTTAAAAAAAAGTAAAAAAAAAATAATAATAATATTTTGCTTTCATGTTGACTATAACATTTGAAAATGTAGAACTTAATTTTTGTTCAGTGCCATAAATGTTAGCACTGAAATTTTATAGTTGTAATGATAAAATACATTTATTATATTATTTTTTAATATCTTTACAGTGAAATATTACAATAGTAATGTTACTTATTTTGTTTTTATTTAGTAATTTGTATATTTTTATTTAATATTATGGTTATACTTTATTTTACAGTGCCGTAGTTACATTGTAATTACTCAAATAAGTACTGAGTACTATTAATTAACTACATGTATTTACTATAGAGTTACAGTTAGGGTTTGGTTTAGGGTTAGTTACTTGTAATTATGCATAATTTACTGTTATTACTATAGTAAGTACATGTAGTAACGTGTAACTACGCCACTGTAAAATAAAGTGTTACCATTATTATTATTATTATTAAGTAGCCATATTATTGTACGGAAGAGGATTAGGGCCAAGCAATAATAAAAAAATAAAACCATCTCGAGATTAAACTCGTTAAATTTTGAGATAAAATGTTGAGAATAAACTCGTTAAATTACGAGAAAAAAAAGTTAAATTTCGAGAAAAAAAGTCTAAATAAAATGTTGAGAATAAACTCATTAAATTACGAGAAAAAAATAGTTAAATTTCGAGAAAAAAAGTCTAAATAAAATGTTTAAAATAAACTCATTATATTACGAGAAAAAAAATAGTTAAATTTCGAGAAAGTCGAGATAAAATGTTGAGAATAGTCATTAAATTACGAGAAAAAAGTTGTTAAATTACGAGAACAAATTCGTTAAATTATGAGAAAAATGTTGTTAAATTTTGAGAAAAAAGTCGAGATAAAATGTTGAGAATAAACTCGTTAAATTACGAGAAAAAAACTCATTAAATTTTGAGAAAAACGTCAAGATAAAATGTTGAGAATAAAGTCATTAAATGATGACTTTTCTCAACATTTTATCTTGACTTTTTTCTCGAAATTTAACAAGTTTTTTCTCATAATTTAATGAATTTGTTCTCGTAATTTAACAACTTTTTTCTCGTAATATAGCGAGTTTATTCTCAACATTTTATCTCGACTTTTATTCTCGAAATTTAACGACATTTTTGTCGTAATTTAATGAGTTTATTCTCAACATTTTATTTCGACTTTTTTCTCAAAATTTAACAACTTTAATCTCAAGATGGTTTTAATTTCTTTAATCTTCTTCCGTATTATTGATATATATAATCACAGTATTTTTTTGCTAAATTGTGCAGCCATAAAGACCGGCACAGAAAAAAAAAAAAGTTTTAAATTGCATTTAGATTTTTCTCCACAGCCCTAGTGATGTTATTACTACATTTTAACAATGTAGTAATATTTGCTTATTAATATTTTAAAAACTGGTACACAAAATCAGTCATGTGGTGAGACTAACTTGCATAATTAAAAAATAAATGTAGTAGTGTCATGTTTATGGACTTTCATTTTTCTTTGTTCTTAGTTTTTTTGTTCTTAGTCTGTCTTCACCTAGTTTCTCTGTTCGTTTGATTAGTCATTTCGTTCACCTGTTGTCATTTAATTAGCTAATTTCCCTGGTGTATAAATACTTCCTGATTGGTTCTGTTCTTTGTCGGTCGTCGTCTATATTAGTTGTGTTTAAGTGATCTGCTATCTTCCTGAGGCATCAGTGAGGCAGAGAAGGAGCCCAAGTCAAAACCAGTGGCCTGGTCTTCCCTGAGCTGAAGTAAGCCGCCCAGTCCATCCCAGAGCCAGGAGCGGACCACTGCCGATGTCCCTGCCTGACTTCCCTGTCCTTCATCTCCTCCATTAGTTTGGTCCAGTTCCCTGAATCCTGTCGGAGCAACTGGTGTCGTCCTGCTCCTCGGCTCTGACCCCACCGCTCACTCCATGCAGCTCTTCGGCTCTGCCTCGGGCCTCCCGTCTTCCAGCTCAACTTGTGGTTGAACCTTGGCTGACCTCCAGGCCCTTGTCTCCACCTCGACCTGTCAGCCTCGCCCCGGCTCTGCGCTTCCTCGACTCTGCCGTGGTCCTCCAATCCTAGGACTTCTCCGGGCTCCCTTGTCCCTCCAGATCATCCTTGGTCAGTCGTCACTCTGCCTCCACTGCGGACTTCCGGGTCTCCGGCTGTGTCTCGACCCTTTGGCTCCCCCTTTGGCTCCACTGGGCTGCTGCTTCCCTCCAGCTTCTCAGTTGTCCTCACTCCCTCTGGTCCTGCAAGCCAGCAGCTCCAGGCACTGGATGTTGCCCTGGTCCTTTGGCCTCTCTGTTCCACCGGATACCCCATGCACCCTAGTTCCATCTCCATCAATCAGTCTCTAGCCCATTAGTCAAGACTCCACTATGGTTCCTCCCACTCTCGGCTCCACCTTGGTGTCTGTTTTAATCGGCTCCTCCAGGTCCCTGTCCATCACCAGCTCCACATCCACTTCCAAAGCTCCCTCCCTCCGCAGTGTTCAGTTATGGCGTGAGAACACGCTTTCCGGGAGGGGAGAGTACAGTAATATTTATGGACTTTCAGTTTCTTTGTTCTAAGTTTGTCTGTCTTGACGTAATTTCTCAGTTTGTTTGAATAGTCATTTCATTCACCTGTTGTCATTTAATTAGCTAATTTCCCTGGTGTATAAATATTTCCTGATTGGTTGAACTCTTTGTTTGTCTGTCATCGTCTATGTTAGTCATGTTTAAAGCTGCAGTCTTCAACTTTTTTTGTGTTAAAATTTTACAAAAATTATATAATGAGAATATACAACATGAATCCTTTTTCCACACTGTGTTTTTGTCGTATCCTGAATCATTATGGTACATTATAATAAATGTTTATATTCGGACTATTTCAGACCGGACTGGTATGACTCGCCACAGAGTATCACAGTAACTGCGTGACTCGCCATAGACGTACACGGAGAAAAGTAGCTCCGGCTAGAATGTTCCTCCGCAAGACGCGTGCAGTTCTGTTTATTAACTGCTAGAGGGCCAAAAATCGCGGATAGCAGCTTTAAGTTATCTGCTATCTTCCTGAGTATACAAGTTTCCCAATAAAGGACTATTTTGTGAGATTTCCTGTTTCAAGTCTAATTGGATCCTAAGACCCGTGACACATAGAGACTCCTTTAGACTATCATGACTGCGTCTAGGTTAATAAATCTATTAAAAATCCGATTGTTTGATCTTTTATGACAATTTAAGGTTAGTTCAGATTGTAAAAGGTCTTGTAAAATGTCTTATCGTGGATACTGTTATTTCTCAGTCATCCTTAAAATGTATCTGCCATCAGTCCATAACGTCAGTTATAATATTGTTTTTGCAGAGGGAGATCCAGAAACTCTACGAAACCAAGTCTTTTGTGTTCCTGGGCTGCGGGAGGACGGTGGACGACACCACTTTCCAGGCACTGTTTCTCGAGGCGGTCAAACACAAGTCCGACCTTGAGCATTTCATGCTGGTGCGGCGAGAGGACGTGGGCGAATTCAAAAAGCTTCGAGATAACATGCTGGACAAGGGCATTAAGGTCATCTCGTATGGCAACGAATACTCCGACCTGCCAGAGTACTTCGAGCGGCTGGCCAATGAGATTTGCAACCGGGATGTGGACCGGGACGTAGTGACCAATGGTTGGGGTAAGCTCTGGCTTCACTTTTTAGACATGTTAAATTCAATGTTTGGGATTTTTCACTCATTCATTTTCTTGATTCAGGATCTCCCATCTCACAAGGCGAAGAAAGTCAAAATGGTTTTACGACCCAGAAAAACCTCCTGCAAGGTTAGGACAGCTTTCGTGTTGTTGGCCGGCTTGCATGCTAAAGGCAGTTTGAGCATTTGACTGGAGCATGACGGCGCCTTTTTTCTTCTTTTCCCTTCTTTCCTTTAATGCATGCTTCTAGAAGGATAGAAACATAGACCTGAACACAGCACAAGGGCTTCTGTTGTTGTTTTAAACTCGCTACACCTTTCCGCTGTACTCTTCTGCACCTGACCCCATGTGCGCTGTGGCTTCCCGTGATCAAATCAGCTGATGCTTGCTGTTGTAATGAGATCTTCATTGTAGCTCTTCCTGTTTCTCTGTCCAGACTACCACTCGTGACACAAGTGGCAGTCTGAGAACATTCCCACAGCTCCGCTGCACAGTTCCGTCGCCCCCTTCCGCTCGGGTCTGGTATGACTAGATCTTCACGCACAACAGACTCTTTTCTCATACTTAAACCGAGCGCCGTCAGTACCGGTTCGCTTCACACGGGAAAGGCGTCTGTAAAAACACCAACAAACAAACTGTGAACTCCTGCAACTCAGAAAATGTTTATGAAACTCTTCATGTGAGTGAAGGAGAAATTTGTGGATTTTTTTTTTTTTATGTGGTAAGTGAAGTGTGGACAAAGAATGATGTTCAGGGCCAGTCTGATCTTAAACATGTAGTAGTTTCTCACTACCCATTTTTCACATCAGTAAATGCACCAGCAAAATATAAATAGTGTGTGAACCTTACAAAATAAATGTCCTGGTCATGTTTCACCCCAAAATAAAAGGGAAAAAAGAAGATGCATTTTGAATAAAGACCATTAACGTGGTTAAACTCACACACACAGGTTTGTTTTTGTGAATTGTGGGGATATTCCATAGGCATAATGGTTTTTATACTGTACAAACCATACTTTCTATCACCCTACACTACCCCTACCCATCACAGGAAACTGTGCACATTTTTACTTTCTCAAAAACTCATTCTATATGATTTATAAGCCTTTTGTAAAATGGGGACATGGGGTAATGTCCTCATAAGTCACCCTCTCCTTGTAATACCTATGTCATACCCATGTCATTATACAAATTAGTGTCCTGATATGCGACACAAATTCACCAACACACACATAAAGTGCAATATATATTATGAATTCTCATGTTCTTTCATTTTTATCAGAAATGCAGTATACAGTATTCAGTGAAATGTAACATGTTTTCCATTGTAATATTTTAAAATGTAATTTATTCCTATGATGGCAAAGCTGAATTTTCAGCACTCCACTCTTCAGTGTCACATGATCCTTTAATTCAGCAATGATTCATTATATTGATCAAAAGTGACAGGAAAGACATTTATAATGTTACAAAAGTTTTCTATTTCAAATAAATGCTGTTTTAAAACAAAGTATCAAAGTATATCAAAGTATCCTGAATAAAGTATATTTTTCACAGAAATATTAAGCAGCACTGTTTTAAACATTGATAATAATAATAACCATTATTAATAATTACCAATAATTGAGTATATTATAACAATGTATGAAGGATCATGTGATGCTGAAAATTCAGCTTTGATCACAGGAATAAATTAAAATTTAAAATATATTCAAATAGAAAACATTTTAAATAATATTTCACAATATTACAGTTTTATTGTTTTTCATCAAATAAATGTAGCCTTAATATAAAGTATAATCTTTCTAAAACATTACAAAAATCTTAATTCTGCACTTTTGACCTGTAGTGTGTGTACGTGTAAACACACATTTTTTCTTTTAATTGGTTGAAATATGACTCAGGGCATTTTTTTTATTTTTTTATTACTAAATCTGTCCTGTAAGGAGGAGGAAATTCAGAAAACGCCTTGTCAGGGTGACTGGGGTTTGAATCAAAATGCTTGAGATTTCTCAGGCTTTTACTTAGAAGCATTTCAGCTTCCATGAATCTACTTGAACTTGTCATGAGACTGAGGATAATGATACAATGCCATCATTCCTCTCAAGCCACACAACTTTCAATACATTTCATTGCACTTGGACAGATAGTTCCCATTTATAGTCTTAAATGCCAGTAATGCTCTAAAAAGATGGCTGTTTATAAACCTTTTGTATTTTAACTCCAGTGGTCCACTGTTTAAACATCTCTGTCCACAAATGTCTTTTAGGTATTTATATGCTATTTTAAAATAAAATATCTGTTTGGTACCAAATGTGTTGTTGTCATTACTGGAAAAGCAAATAGAAGCAGTGGACGCGCCCATTTGTTACTTGCCTCCGGTGTCCTTCGATTCCAATTATTTAAACTGCAGCACCTACATACTGAAAACACAACTTACACTATACCAAAGCTTTTGTTTGTAAAAGGTGTAACTGCTCCGTCACGAACATCCAGTCAGTGAGTCAGATGTTGTCTCGGATTTCACCGGTAATTGATAACTCGTGAGTTTATGATTCTTTTAGACTGACTCATAATAACCGGCCTATAAAGTTATGATTTAGGGAATCGGACTACACCGTTTATGCTGGATGTGTGTCTTTGCAATGCAACAGACATGTCTACTTGTATTATCTGTTAAGAAATGATATGCCCAATGTGAATTCAGCAGTGGTGAAAATACCAGTACTGCACTGCAAACAAACTACTAGAACCAAATAAAAGTCTTTACAGGCTATTATAGCAGCTTTATTTAAGAAATATTACACATTCTCAAAGTACAACAAATCTTCTCGATGAAGCTCTCCAGTCTTGCCATTGTGCTAAATCAAATTAATATGAGGAGAATTAAGACCTGACTTTGTTTTAAAATAAAAGCATGAAGGGATCTGAAAGAAAAGAAAATGACAGTACAGTTACTAATGAATTAAAACAAAGATGTAACTTTGTAGGGATTCAGATAGTTTGGTATACGCAGCATTTTAGAACTCTTTGCTGAGGTGCCTCACTCAGACCTTGGCCTTCAAACCTCAAGCACCAAATCTTTCAATATCTTTTAATAACTTTCATATCCAGTGACATGAAAAGCCTGAGTAAAAAAGGAAGAATGAGAAAAGGCATCATTTGTACGGAATTGTTTTGGGAACAACTGCGAATGTAATGAGCTGAGGCACTATGGTAGTGAATTCATGAGACAGTTTGGGTGACAAGCAATCTTCTGAATGTACCTACATTAATCAAATAAAAAGTAGACAAAATACATTTAGAATATATTATATATATTTTTTAGAACATTTGAATAACACCTCAATCAATCTTTTTTTGCGAGGAAGTAAATATGAGAACACTTCATCGTAGCGAATGGAGGCAGAAAAGTGAAAAATACTTTTCTCAACTCATTCTCATCTTTAATGAAAACCACCAGGCATTTGTAGCTGCTGCTCTCTGATTGGCTGTGTTGCATGTCAATCAAAAATGGTTGCTGAGGTGAGATCAAGTCAAATGTTATTCCTTCCACTCATTAAACTGAATCAAACACTTTTTTTCCCTGGAACAAAACACAAGAGGGTTCCTAAATATGAACTGAATTTCAGTTAAACCTGTAGTAAACTAAAAAACACCTATCATTTGAACACATAGGCATGTTTGCATTCGCAAGAAGCTGAGAGGGGTCACGGGTCTCATATCTAGCTGTAGCGAAACCGTGAAAGTGGCTCGAGCACCAGAAGCTCAGGCCTTCATGAGCGCGCTGACCACAGCCCTGGCGTTGAGGCTGCGCAGATCGCTGTACGTCTGCCCGGTGCCCACAAACACGATGGGCTGTCCCGTGATGTAGGTCATGGAGATGGCAGCGCCCACCTACAGGATACATGGGTAAGTTTCTCTTAACCAAAGTTCATTTCGCAAGAACTTAAAACTTAAGAAGGGCCATGAAAAATGGATTCAAACATTCCTGCACTCATACCTTGTCATCGATGGTGTCAAACTTGGTGAGAACAATGCCATCGATAAGCCTGGGTTTGTCAGTCTTGGAATGATCAGCCAGGGCTTGGTTAAATTTAACCTAAAAAAAAAAAAAAAATGCAGAAAACATCCACAAATTACTGACTGAATGTGAGCATTAACAGACCTGAAATATTTGTTATGAAGGTTAGGACTGGTTTCTTGCAGCAATTTCCCACATTCAAATGGATACACAATAGAAACAGAACAAGCAACAGAATGGTAATTAGCATGGATGACCTGAAAATGGGTGGGGCTTAGCAGCCCAGACGCTGTTTCTAATTGGTTGAATTATTTTGCATTACTTTTCATTGTGTATGTTCAATTTAATTCATTTTTAAAGTCTATCAATGTCATTATTATACATATAAAGAACATTGCCATGTGGAATCTCTTACTTTTCTTGAGGGAGTAAAGATGGACCAATCACATTATTCTAAATATACGTGGTAGATTTTAGATTTTTTATTATTTTTTTTTTAACCAAGGATTTAGATTTATTTGATCAAAAATGCAATAAAAACAGCAATATTGTGAAATATTTTTACAATTTAACTGAAATGTATTTATTTCAGCTATTTGCCAAGGCAACACTTCTCATTTTCATTTAGTTTAACTAGATGTACTAAAATAAACTAAAACTGAAATAAAAAAATAAAAATACATATTTCTTTCTTTCTTCATATAGACATTTAAAAAAAAACTAAATAAGACAAAACCCCAACAAAATTACTAAACTTTAAAATAAAGAAAATATAAAAACAAATTCAAAATATTGAGAAAAACTATAAAGGTATCTCAAAATAATACTAAAAGAGCACTGCGCCCATCTTCAGTGTCACATGATCCTTCAGAAATCATTCTAATATGCAGATTTACTGCTCAAGAAACATTTCTGATTATCATCAATGTTGAAAACAGTTTTTGCTGCTTAATATTTTTTCGGAAACTGATACATTTTACTTTCTTTAAAAGAATCAAAGTTCAAAAGAATAGCATTTATTTGAAATAGAAATATTTTGTAACATTACAAAAGTCTGTACGGTCACTGTTAATCGATTTAATACACCCTTGCTGAATAAGTAAGAAAGTAAGTATCAAAAGATTTTTTTTCCCTCAATGTCATAAAAGTAAAAGCGGCAAAAGCACCAAAGTCATAATTCACTGAAAAACATTGCTCCCTAGTGCAAGACCACTTTGTTTCTCAGTTATTAACCAGAAATATACAATTTGAATAAAATACACCAGGAGTCTTCAAACTCCATCCTGCAGAGTTTAGCTCCCACTCCAATTAAACACACCTGAACCAGCTAATCAACATCTAATTATGCATACTAGACTACTTCCAGGCAGACGTGTTGATCAAGTTGAAGCTAAACTCTGCAGGACAGTGGCCCTCCAGGACCGAGTTTGGAGTCAATTGCAATACACTATAAAACAGTGCCATCTATAGGCTATATCTGGCATTACACCCGAGCAAAACCTACCAGCTGATCCACAGCCTCATTGCCCACTAGTGCTTCTCCCACAAACAAGACCAGGTCCGGGGTGTTGACCGCAATCAGCTTAGCCAGAGCCGTCATCAGAGGGGCGTTATCCTGCATACGGCCAGCTGTATCGATCAACACCACTTCAAAACCCTGGTTACGAGCTGTAGAGAGAGAGAGATACGTTAATGAATGAATCCTTGGAAAGTTTCAGTTTCTGTGAAATCATGTGGATTTTACCATAGGCAATAGCTTCCATTGCGATCCCAGCAGCATCCTTGCCGTATCCCTTCTCGAAGAGCTGTACGGCCGGACGTCCGCCGTGCTTCTCGGGGGGGTGCAGAGAGTTCAGACGCCGCTGATGAGTCCTCAGCTGCTCCACGGCACCCGCGCGGAACGTGTCACAGGCGGCGATGAGCACCGTGAAACCGTTCTCAATCAGCCAATAAGAGATCTGCACCCAAACAAAAAAAAAAAAAAAAAAAAATAAAAAAAGTCACATGACCTTTATATTATATTCAATATGCTGATTTACTGCTCAAAAACCATGTGAAACCACGATACACTACCATTCAATTTGAAAAATAAATTAATACTTTTACTTAGCAAGGATGCATTAAATTGATCAAAAGTGACAGTAAAGACATTTATAATGTTGCAAAAGTTTTTTTTTTTTTTTTTTTTTTTTTTTTTTTAAATAAATGCTGTTCATTGAACTTTATATTCATCAAAGAATCCTGGAAAAAAATATATATTCTGTTTTTTACAAAAATATTAAGCTGTTATTATATTAATAATAATAAATATTATTGTTAATATTAATATAACAACAACAACTGTTTTTACTTTTCAACATTCATAACAATAAAAACCATTATTAATAATTAGGGATGCAACAATACCACTTTTTCCAGAACGAGTCCGACACCGATACCAATATTTTTCGTGCTTGCCGATACCAATACCTGCATTTTCATTGAATTTTTATTTTTTTTTAAATATTAGACAGAAAAACCAAAAGAATATTGATCAAATTAGTTGGCTTAGCAAACAGATATTTCCTTCAGATATTTTCATGCCTAATTATGCCTGATAAAATGTATTGTAGGAGCTACTGTTACTTGCACTGTTCATATTATTGCTCTATCATATTATATCTTTAATTTAATAAAACAGTGAATATTTAGAGCTGTTCCAGCCGAGCTCAACAGCAGCGAGTGATTTTCTTTGTCTTTTGTATATTGGAACATACTGGAATATTAGGCTGCTGTCAAGAGCTGCACGTATCCAACATACCGTTACACATGCGATTTCTTTCTCAGTTATTTACGTTTACTTAAGACATAACAATACTACGTTTCACAAGGACGCTAGCCTAAAGAGGCATTTTGACAATTTTGTGAGAATTTGAAAATTCAAGCGCAAGACATTCAAGAGAACTTGATTTAATAGGCTATTTGTGCGCTGTCTGAGAAGCAGATTTGCAGTGTGTTTGCAAGAAAACTTCATGTGATTACTGTACCCCCGTCATGTGATTGCTGTACCACTGTACAACATATACTGCACATTTATGTTCTGTTCTCCCTATTTAATATATGATATCTCCCATTAATAATTCACTGGAATGCACAAAGAATCTCGTTTTCTTGTCTTTCCAGGTTTTTTTTCACAGGTAAATACAATTTATTATCTTTCAAAATGACAGAAATCACTTTGAAATTGTATCATGCAATGCTGAAGTTAATGAATATTTTGGATTAAGGCAATGTATTTGACATAATACAGATATGTATTACTACAGTGATATTTAACCCGTGCGTTATTGCTGTGGAAAGAATCACACTTTCTCATGGTCTGTTGAAAGTACCTTGTTGATGCTTTTACACTTCTAAATGTCCTTTTAATGTTCAATCATTGAAGGGTGAGTAGAATTTATCTCATTGTACCTGCGCGCAGCATCAGCCCGATACTGAAACTGGTATCAGTGCATCTCTAAACACCAATAATAATAACTGAGCAGCAAATCAGCATATTAGAATGATTTCTGAAGGATCATGTGACACTGAATACTGGAGTAATGATGCTGAAAATTCAGCTTTAATAATAATAATAATAACAAGTTACATTTATATAGCGCTTTTCTAGGCACTCAAAGCGCTTTTACATATGGAAGGGGGGGGAATCTCCTCAACAACCATCAATGTGCAGCATCCACCTGGATGATGCGACGGCAGCCATATTGCGACAGAACACCCATCAAACACCAGCTTTGATCACAGGAATAAATTACATTATTCAAATAGAAATCTGTTCTTTTAAATTGCAATTATATATCACAATATTAGTTTTTACTGTATTTTTAAATAAAATTAGAGTTCGACTTTGGTAGTGAAATTTTAAAAATGTGATGCTTTTAGCGCCGTTGAGCGGATTCGTAAACACCTCTGATTGGCCAATGTTTTCACGTCTCATTGGATATGTCTGTGATTGGCTTCAATGATCAACGCTGTAAGAACGTTGTAAATAGTCATCAATGACGCTTTTCACCAAGCGCTTCCAGAAATACACACGGGAGCGTTTGAAAGCAGGCGTCTATCACGGACCAATCCACTGATAGTAGTTGCTTCTACTTTAGTAGTAGTTGCTTACTGCTTTCAAACGCTTCTGCTCCCGCTTTCAAATTCAAACACTTCCATGTGCTTTCAAGCACTGCCATGCGTTGATCATTGTAGCCAATCCAAGACATATCTGATGAGCGCGTCAACACAAAGGCCAATCAGAAGTGTTCACGAATCCGCTTAACAGCGCTCAAAGTGTCACATTTTTAAAATTTCAGTACCTATAGGTACCGAAGTCGGTACTTTTGACAACTCTAAAGCCTTGGTGAGCAGAAGAGACATTAAAAAAAAATGTATTTACTAATGAATAATTACGCATTAAGTAGTGTATTTTTTTTCTCGTACATTCAAACCGCATTTTTTAATTTCAAGGACTTCTCAACAAAAGCTGATTTTCCAGGTATTGCATGCAGACCTTAAATTTCTACAAGCACACTATTTTTTTTAAACAAACCTTGGCGAGGTTGGTGGACTTGCCGACGCCGTTGACCCCACAGAAGGTGATGACGAAGGGTTTGCGCTGAGAACGAGCATCCAGCACGTCCCTCAAGATGTCCACACGGCGCTTGGGCTGCAAGATCTGCACCAGAGAGTCCTGCAGAGCCAGCTTTACCGTAGAGGCCACAGCTGGACAGAAGAAAACCAGAGGAAGATTTAGAAGAGCAAAATAAACCAGGAAGGCCAGAAAGCAAGAGAGAAGACATGCACTCGATGTACTGGCGTGAGAACATGCACGTGTCTGTGGGAAGGCTCTTGTTTGGACGGGCTGTTCAGCAGGTGTGCACTGTACTTACTGGTGAAAGTGCCCATGACTTTGCCTTCCAGTTTCTTGGCCACAGACTCACAGAGCTGGGAGGCTATTTCAGCTGCTACATTCTTGGCTAGAAGAAAGAAGAGACAAAATTCAAATTGCAGCTAGCTTGATCTAGTTATAATGTGGGCTGGGTTATACTTCATTTGTTACAAAGTAGTTAAACAGAAGTACTGAGTAATTTTAAGTAACAACATGTACTTGCTTAAGAGTTAGGGCTTGGTTTAGGGTTAATTGCCTGTAATTATTTACTGTTATTATTCATGTAACATGTAACAAGGACAAATAAAGTGTTACCATAGGCTGTTACGCACAGTGTATCAGTTTCTAGATATCTGTGATTAATGGATACTTCAGGCATCATTTTGATTAGGCCCAATTCACTAATGAATTGAGAATATCAAAATTCTCTCATGAAACAAACAACAATGCTCCTCATGAGCAAGTTTCATTTTACACAAGAGCAATATCTAGCTCAGGGGTTTTCAAACTTTTAGATGCCCAAATAGGATCCTCAAGCAAGGGACCCCATCTTCAAATTTAAATTTTCATGAATTAAGACCCAATTTATACCGTGAAACATTAATATTAAATGTGTAAAATATTATATTATATGGAAAATAATTTGTTTCTATTATGCTATTAAGTAGCTCCGGCTACAAGATGCATGCAGTTCTGTTTATTAACAGCTAGAGTGCCAAAGTTACATAGTGTACCTTTAAATTATTTATTTTAATTATATGTGTCTTCCTACCTATAGTACTGTATTATTTATATAAATTTGTAATGTTCTATTTAAATCAAATTAACTATTTTACTAATTTTTATTTACTTATATATATATATATATATTATATATAAAAAATACTGTACTTTTAGATGTATTATTTCTAATCAATTATTATTTATCAATTTTATTTATTTATTTAAATATTTTATTATTCTTTTTCTACCTATAATGCTGTACTGTGAAATGTGTTATATACATTTTTATTAAAATTTTATTTTTACTTTTTATTAAAAATACTTTTAGATGTATTTTTTATATTAAATTTTTATTTTAAACTTTTTTTAATCCATTTATTTATTTAAATCTATGTATTTATTTATCTGCCTATAGTTCTGTACTATTAGATGTATTTATATCAAATTTATTTTTATTTGATATATTTTAGTTTCTTATTTACTCTTATTTATTTTAATCCAATTTTTATTATGCCTTTTCTATCTATAGTAATGTTTTTTTGATGCATTTACTATCAATACTTATATCCATTTTATTCAATCTATTTATTTTAATCTAATTTTTATTACACTTTTTCTACCTATAGTACTGTTAGATGCATTTTATAAATTTTTCATTAAAAAAAAAGGGAAAAAATATATATATATATATTTTTTTTTTAAATTTAGTTTAGTCAGTGTTTTTATATATTTTAACATTTTTTCTGTAAACTTTCACACAGATTCCCTAGCACTTCCTCCAGATCTAGATAATTAAATATTTTAGTAGAAATATGTAGTCAAAATCAAAAATTCTCATTCATTGCCATGACTTTTCCAGGCCTGAAAAACACCATCTTACAATTCCTCAATATATTTCCAGTTTGTCCATGACTGTAAGAACCCTTTAACCATTTACTTAAAAACAAATTGAAAAAACAAGCGTATTGAATGAGGTGCTACGGAGCAAGAGTGACGTCATACCGATGAGGTGGTCCCTCATCTTGTCCAGAACTGGCTCCATGTCCTCCTGAGTCAGATTCTTCGCTCCCACCAGGCCTTTCAGCATCCCAAACATTCCCCCAAAACCACCCTTTTTAGCTCTGCAGAGAAAAAACACAGAATGTGGCATCTCCATATCTAAAGATTCAAACGAAGACACAGATGAAGAAATTCAATGTTGTGAGGCAGTGTTGAAAGGACAGAATAATAGAGACTTTAAAATGTTACCCTTTCTTGTTAGTTTGCGCCACCACAACACGCTCCTCTTCCTCCACTTCTTCATCCTCGTCGTCTGAAGACTCATAATCCACACCTCGCAGGTCACCTTTCATCGAATCTACCTGGATCAGCTGAGAGGAACACAGACAATTTCATCCGCAATTAATTTAAGTATTAAACAACCCTGTAAATTAAACATTTGGAAGCCCATGACTTTGCATCCAATGGCGGATCCGCTACTATTCTTTTTCTATCCTTTTGAGCGAATGTCCTGGCAATGACATGACTGGTAGAGGATAGAAAATCAACTGCACTGCGCATGTGTTGAACACGTCCATCCGTGCTCATCCGCAGCTGAGAATACTTTGAAAACTGTGCGGACACAACGGAGCGGAACACAGAAAATGAAGTATAAAGCTGGACTGCTCACCGGTTCAGCTGAGGCCTCGTAGTCTTGGTTCTGTGCGTCACTGGAGTTGTTGCCATTGGTTCCACTGTAGTCCAGCTCTCCAGTGTTCCTCCCACCCATATCCCACACCCGTTTTTCCTTCCCCTTTGGCTTTGGGGGTTTAGGGGACTTACTGTGCAATACAAAGCAATAAAAATGTAACTTTAAACAGGATATCTTATTATAACCTCCTGTTTTCAGGAGTAATCAGATGGAATAATGTAGTCTAGAACTAAACTTGAGGATTAAAGTGGAAGTCATTTAGAAATCTTGTGACCTGCAATCAAAGATGGGGCTTTATCATCTGAAATGAAATTGTCACACAATTCATACCTGGTCTTCTCTGGTTTTCCGCCACCCAACTGCTTGCTGATGAACTTGGCACGGTTCCTCTCAATAATCTCCTCTGCGGTCAGACCATCACTTCCATTCTCCACAGCCTTTTTTGAGGCAGTCTGTGAAGCAGCTTTAGTCTGATCTCCTCCTGAGACACCTGAGAATAGGTGAAAAAGAAAGAACGGTCACAAACTTATAAAGCACTGAAAGCACCACTTACTCCCAACTGACTCGTCTCTCACAGTTCTCACCTTCCTTTTTGGCATTTTTACTTTTCTTCCCTCCTTGCTCCTTGCTTTTGTCTCCATCCTTTGTCTCAATCATAGACTTCACAGTTTTTTGGGATTTCTGGGACATGTCGAAAGTCCTCATTGAGACGGGGGCCTTGGCTTTGCTGCTGTCCTCCGCCTCCCTGCAAAAATTGTAATTGTGGTCTTTTATTTAAAGGTGCCCTAGAATCAAAAATTGAATTTACCTTGGCATAGTTGAATAACAAGAGTTCAGTACATGGAAACGATATACATATATATATTGAGTTTCAAACTCTATTGTTTCCTCCTTCTTATATAAATCTCATTTTTTTAAAAGACTTCTGAAGAACAGGCGAATCTCAACATAACACTGACTGTTACGTAACAGTCGGGATCATTAATATGTACGCCCCCAATATTTGCATATTCCAGCTCATGTTCAAGGCATTAGACAAGGGCAGCCAGTATTAACATCTGGATCTGTGCACAGCTGAATCATCAGACTAGGTAAGCAAGCAAGAACAATAGCGAAAAATGGCAGATGGAGCAATAATAACTGACATGATTCATGATAACATGATATTTTTAGTGATATTTGTAAATTGTCTTTCTAAATGTTTCGTTAGCATGTTGCTAATGTACTGTTAAATGTGTAAAATTAGTTTTGCAGACAAAAAACATATTTGTTTTAAAATTCCCAGGAAAAAGGTCTAGCCCACCTCAGAAGATTGTGGAAGTCCTCTCCAAATTCAAAATTATTGAGCAGAAACTTCAGGGGGCCTCTCTGCTCCAGCTCATTCTTGTATCGATCTCTGAAGTGAAGCTGGACATCATCTATGAACTTATCCACATACGTCAGCGTCAGGATCTTTTGAAAACCCACCTGGGACACCAAAAGCACACGATCAGGCACGAGGACAGTTGAGCCATGGGACACCGACTGATCTGATCATCACATTATTTGCACTGACAAAGGAAAATGAACACTCACTCACCACAAACACAAGCTCAAACTCATTGTCCAGCTTGTATTTAAGACTCAGGGCATTGTGGGTGAAAGAGTTATTCCCACTCCTCTCCTGCAAACAGAAACACATTTAAGTAGTTATATATTAGTAGTAAATTAATTATGAACTAAACACAAAAAGGCTTTATATTCAGCTCTGGCTAAGCTGGTACACGCAGTATTACGCAACACATTTGACAACCCAACATGTACTATCCAAAACTCGGACTCAGATCCCACCTAACGCAGTCCAGCTCAATATTCGTCCTATTTTACATCACCCAACAGAGTTCCCATAGTAACCTGCCAACATTACACCCTCACAGCTCAACCCATGTGTCTGCTGGGCTAAGATGGCGATATCTGCCCTGCGGCTGCCTGTATACTGAACAAAACAATAATCCGACAGTGTGAATCCTCAACAGGCCGTGCAGGGACTTTACCTGGAGGATGACGGAGCGGATGAGAGCGTTGACAGGCCCGGTGAAGGATTCAGTGACTCCGGCCCCCTGAAAACACCACAACACGATTCCCCCTTTACTGAAGATGGCGAAGAAGTCCAGCATCTTTGCCAAACACGAAATAACCCAATTCTACGAAAGACAGAACAAACAGCGTTCAACGAAAACGAAAACGTGTAAAAAAAATAAATAAGTGCTCCAAAGTTGCCCTGCGCTTGAGTTAATGTGCGCAGCGCTGCCTGCCGTCAGAACCAACTCAACTCACGATCAGACACGTCAGTGGCATTATGAGGAAGTGATGCAACTTCCGGTGGAGTGCCTCACATGATCAGAGCTTAAAGTATTTGACAATTTTTGGTGCAATTTCCTTCGTGTAATATTTGGTTTCATTATGATAAATATTATAGGGAGATAGATAGATATTTTTGTTAAGTTTCATATTCATTGCTGTAAATTAAGTAATCAGAAACCTATATTTTTGTGGCGCTTAATGAAATTTGTATGCATTATGAACGTTTGGATTCATATTAGATTAACAAAATCCATATTTTGGTAATTAAGAAATTGTAATATTTTATTTTTAAATGCCGATTTTTTTTAGGTGCCTAAAGGTGTAGATGTCTAAAAGTAGCTTTTACCGATATAAATTTTCCAAATTTTTAAATTATTATTTATATATTATATAATTTTATAATATTTGTAATAAATATTATAGAATTATATATTGGTATTATATAATACTATATAATAATATATTAATATTACATTATATAATATTATTTAATATTATATTATATAATTATATATTTGTATTATATAATACTATATGATAATATAATATTAATGTTACATTATATAATATTATATATTTATGTAATATTATATATTTGTAATAAATATTATATAATATTTATATATTATAAATGTATTTTCACGTTTCTGAGACATTTAGTTTGTTAATGGTCTTCAAAAGCGTTTGTCTCATGGGACCTGTATTTTTCAGATACATCACTTCCGCCTAGTCTTTTAATCTTCTCTGGTTTCTGTTTTCACTCTGCTCAGTTGGCAAGATGGCGTCAGAACCGAACAAGACAGAAATTCACACCATTTTTAAACGTTTGCGATCTATACCTACAAACAAGGTAACACGTGAGGTCTTATTGAAACCTATCTGTGATTGTTTTCATTATCGTTCTAACTTATTCAGAGACATCCTAATGTGTGTTTCATGTGGGATTACGTGTCATTTGTTTGTCGCTAAGCCGGTGCTGATGGGGCCTGAGTGCCGTCCAACACATATATGTTTACTGTCAACATTACACCCCAAAAACAAACCTGTACTAATCTATCAAACACCAATGACTTTGTATTAACGAGCTATTGTGTCTAAATTAGCTGTCTTAAAAAGAAATCAGTTGATTGCAGGTTTACCGGCTGTATCTGTTAAATGAGAATGACGCAGTGGCGATGGAAAATGACTCATCCTGTAATTATGTACCTCAAAAACCACGGATTTGCCTGTCTGTACTGTCCCAAACATGGATCAAACTCATTCATATTGTAAAATCTGTATATTGGGGCATGGAATCGTGAATTATTGTACATTCAGAGCGTGTAGTTTAAATAATATTTGTTATTGACTTAACTTCCATAACTTAAAAAAAACTGTACATTCCTTAGTATTGTTGATTTTTTTTTTTTTTTTTTCAAAAGTATATATTACTGAGTTTTTATGAACATATGGTTTGACAGATGTTGGAACCCTTTGTCTGTCTGTCTGCGGTTTTCAAGTGCATTTCAACCATTTAACAGCAGGGTAACACTGCTGTGGTTTATTGATGAAACAGTTTTTAATAAAATGGTTTGTTTTGTGTCTAGGCCTGCTTTGACTGTTCTGCTAAGAACCCAAGTTGGGCCAGTATTTCATATGGAGTATTTCTGTGCATTGACTGTTCTGGGATTCATCGCTCCTTGGGAGTGCACTTGAGCTTTATCAGGTTGGTTTGACTCTCTTAATTAAATTATGTTGTCATTCGATTGTCTGTTTAAAGATTTCATTCATTCGTGGTGTTCCTCAGTGTCACATTCATTTGTTAATAACAAGGCAAGAGTTGAAGGTAGAGTATTGTCTTTTCAGATCCACAGAGCTGGATTCCAACTGGAGCTGGTTTCAGCTGAGATGTATGCAGGTTGGAGGAAATGCCAACGCGGTTAGTTCTTCTTTTTCCTACCCTGTAATGTGCACACAATTGCATCAGTTCTACCTTTAAAATGGCCTCTTAAAGGGATAGTTCGCCCACAAATGAAGATTCTGTCATCATTTACTCACCCTCAAGTTATTTCAATCTTGTATGAATTTCTTTCTTCTGCTGAACACAGACGAAGATATTTTGAAGAATATGGGTAACCAAACAGTTGATTGGCCCCATTGACTTCCATAGTATGGAATTCAACAGGGTCCATCAACTGTTTGGTTACCGACATTCTTCAAAATATCATCTTTTGTGTTCAGCAGAAGAAATTCATACAGATTTGGAAAAACTCGAGGGTGAGTAAACAATGACACTATTTAAATTTTTGGATGAACTATCCCTTTAATTCAGCTATTTGCATGAGCCTACAGTGCACAGCATAAATGAGTACACCCCCTCTGAACAAATACAAAAGATGTATTTTCTTTATGATCACTAATACAATTCATGGAAAGATGGCGAAACTAAAAAGTATTAAACATACATTATAAAAACTGAGAAATATGTCATTAATAGACAAAAAGTAAATTTGCCAATTTTGTTTAAATTAAGGATTGCAGAAATGAGTACACCCTAGATTTAATACAACAAATGTATAATATTCTAGTACTTCGTATGCCCTCTATAATTTTCAATATACTGCTCTGACCCTTCTTAGCACGGAGTGTACAAGTTCATGACAAATTGTCACATCTGTCCTGTTTAAATCCTGGATGATGAGCTCCTTAAATGCCCTGATCTTTAATGGGGAGTGTTGCTCAACTCTTCTCTACAGAATCCCCCACAGGCGCTCAAGAGGGTTAAGATTGTTACGTTTTTCACCTTGGGAGAATGCATATCTTCATTGTCATGTTGAAAAAATGCCCAACTGTGCAGAGAATGAGGAAATAACATCTTCTGTTTCAAGTTTGTGTATTAAATTACACAGTGGTGTGGGAATTCATGACAGCATTGATAGAGCACAACTCCCTCACACCTTCAGCACTCATACATCCCTATATAAGAGCTTTACTACCGCTGAACTTTACTGTGGGAACCAGGCACTTCTCCCTGTACTCCTCCTCTAGCAACACCATAACATTTTGGATGCTGTTAGATCCACCAGAGTACTGAGACCAGAGTATTGATTCCCAGAATCTATATTTTGTAAATATGGGTTTGGAAATGGCTAACTGACTTTATTGTGCTTTGGCTACAGCAGGTTCCATTGAGAACAACAACCGTGCATGTCATTTCTGCAGGCTGCATCTTACTCTGAGAGATAAACAGTCACTCTTTTCATTGCTTTTGCTGGCTCTGAGACACTCGCTTGGTATTTCTCCTGCTCTTTGTTTAGCAAAAAATCCCCCATCACTAAATGAAAGCTTAAAATGAAGGCCTGGTTATTTCAGGGGCCTTGTCACAAGTCCATTGTTTTTGAATTTCTGTGTTATTTTTGCTATATTTTCACACTTAAAATAATGATTTGGTAATCCTCATGAAGCACTGTCCTCTTTTGTGCTAAGAAACGAGTCTCCCGACAGTTCTCTCCCAAGTCTGAGAATGCTTTAGTGGGCTATATAACACTTTTAATTGTCAAGAAATGACTTCTCTTTGTCTTAAACTTACACCAGAAAAAAATTATTTTGTTTTATTTAGTAACTTTTAGGAGGATGCACTCATTTTTTCTACATAACATTTGATCACTTTGATAAGAAAATCTTATTTTCCTGAATAATTTTGACATGCTTCTTTGGTAATTGATTAAGCAGACTTGCTGGAACATTATATCTCTATAGAACCCTAACATGTCTTCTAAGTATTTGAGTAATTGTTGACTTTCAGAAGATTCAGGGGGGGTGCACTCATTTATGCTGTGCACTGTATATGTTACATCATTCTTCTTTGTGCACAGATGGGGTTTTTCCGCCAACATGGCTGTACCACCAATGACACCAATGCGAAGTATAACAGCCGTGCTGCTCAGATGTACAGAGAGAAGATTCGACAGCTTGCCAACGCTGCACTCTCCAAGTATGGCACTGATGTGAGTGTACAAACCTCATTCTGTTCCAGCGTTATCACTGCCTAGAAAGTGAACTATGCTCCTTGGGTTTGTTGTCAGCATTTGTTATTAAAAGAGATTTTACTGTCATGCTGTAAACATGTTTTAAAAGCAGGGCCTCACAGACAGATTTTTTTCATGGAGGAGTTTGATTAAATGTATGCTTTTTGATGTCAGCAACAAACGTCAATAATTTTTTTTCCTTTGAATAGTTCATCCCAGTTATGCTTGGTGGTTTATTTGTTTACTTTATGGTTAATCCCTCCCCTACTTAATGTGAAGCTATAATAACGGATGTGCAACCATTCATTGTTAACCACTTGAAATTCTAAAAATGTTATATTATTACTTATTTTAATAGTTCTATGTTGCTATTTAGTTATGTAATGCAAAAAGATATTTGGATTTCACCTTTTTTTTTTTTTTACATGCAGCTGCTGTGTTTGTGATATTGAATAAACTTTGAACTTGAGTCACTGAACAAACTCCACGTTTCAGCTGTATTCGTTAGCTTTATCTTCCCAGACTCTCTACACCTGACATCCAGTGTATCTGGAGAGCTGCATTCAGAACATTTATTCTGCTTTCTGACCTTTTTTTTTCTTTTTCTTCCTTCTCATCATTCAGCTGTGGATTGACAGCTCAGGCTGTGCTCAGCCATCACCTGCAGAGAAGAGAGAGACTGACTTCTTTGACGAGCACACACAGGTAGGACACAGGCTGCATACGAAATCGCATGCTCTCTTTGTAGGTACTTATTTTGAATAAGTACTTACTTTGCGACCATTGAAAAAGTGTGTTCTATATAGTATGAATGTGTGTAATGTAATCCAGACTATATTCACGATGTTGTCACTATGTGACCTACTAGCATCAGTTGTGTCGCCGGAAGTAGTAGGTTATCTGGGTACTACTTTGCCTACTATGTATACTACATACTATTCTTGTCACATACTGTTTTTTTTTTTCTTTCTATATAGCATGCAATTTCATATGCAGCCATAGAGTTGTGCATCGTGACTACTAGATGCAGTTTTGACGTTTAAAGGAACAATTTTATTTTTATTTGTTTAAAAATAATTTGACTGACCATTTAGCTAACCATTGTATCAAAGGGGACAAGTTTGCCTGTCTGTTTATTTGTGTGTGCGTGTGTGCCAGAAACAGGATTACCTCAGTCTAGGAAACCTGAAATTATCAGGGAATTTTGTTAATTATAGTTTTTTTTTTTTTTGGCATGCATTTTTACCAGTGAGTGCAAATGAGCAGCAGTGCAGCGGGGGTTTATTTTTGCTGCGCTGCAGACGCTCAATTAAAGTACACTTTTGATGGACAAAATAAATGTTTTCATATGCTCAAAATGCACATAAAAAGCATGTCTAGTGTGTTTTAACAAGAATTGGAGTATGTCAGAAAAGAAAATTAAGAATCAAAAATATTTATAGAAGATTTACCCATTTAAACTTGTTTTTAGTTATTCAGTTTGGGTTGAAAGTATTGTACTATAATAATCTAAAGTAAACTAGCCAGAAAATGTGTTATTACACAGACGGATATATAGGCTCTAGCACTACCCAAATCAAAACTGAGTTTGCTGTCTTGTAAACGTGCACATGGCAGATGTAAAACACAAAGCTTACCTCGTTCATGTGCAACAATATGACACAGTGAGTGAAGTTTTTATAAGACATTTTAAATTCCATATTCTGTTATTGCGAACTACTGAAAATGATGTGAAAATGTTCTGTTTTGCTTATGCACAGTGACTTGATGTGTAAATATTGATAATGTGTTCTCTTACCTGCAGCCTGCCAACAGTTGGGACATGGCATCCCCATCCCTAACAGATCAGAATGGAGCCATAACGGTTTCCCCTCAACTGGAGCAGAGCAATCCTAAGAGTTCAGAGTCTATCAGCACTCGTGAGTGTAGCGCATTACACTCCATAACGCATGAATTTAACAACATCATTGCCATTACTTTTACATGTAAACATTTCTTGTCCATGTGATCCAGAGCCTGAAGAGGGTCCGAGCATTGAAGGACTGAGCACTAGTCCGAAAGCCACAATAGGTGAGTGTTTGCTGGATTGTGTGTGTAAATGCTCAGGCAGAATGTATATTGTCATCAGAACATCCCCATGTTTCCATTTCCATCATTCACCACCCAGTTACTTTTGAAGTGTTTTTTTGAGATCATATCACCAAACATTAATGAATCCCATAAGCAAGTCAAGCTCCAGGACCTGTTTGGGACCTGTATATATAACCTTTTTATGGACAACCGCAAATAATGAAATGAAAAGCAAAAAAGGTCTATGGTACTAAAACGCCATATTATAATGACATAAACACATGTACTCGATTCTTTTTAGAATGTAATAGCAAGCTAGTATATGTAGTTCTGCAACTTCTTTTACAAATGAATTCAGACCCTGCTGTCCTTGGTAATAGCTGTCTATTCTGTTAATGTAGAGAACTCAATGAGATTGGCGTCTGAAGAGTGTCAAACTCCTGAAGGTGATTTGAATGATTTTGAAATGCCTATTGGCTGATCAGAAAGAAGACGCATGGTTCTGCGCTTGACTGACACTTAATTTGAGTGTGCGCGCCGCTTTGGCTCCACCCCTTTCTCTTTATCATATTATTACTGCAAAGCTGTTCATATTTAAAAAATTGTCTTTACTGCTTTTAAATAATAAAATAATACATTTTCTTACCGCTTCAGATCTATTCAGGGTTTCATCATGGGCAGTGTAAATATTGCACTGACATAATTGTTGGCTGCGATTTAATTTATTTTATTTAATATTTAGTGCTAATCAACATTATGAAACAAATGCTGTCAATAGAGCTTAAAGCCCAAAATATTCTTCAGTTTTGACATGAACGCTTGGGGTATGTGTACAGCCGAACGCGTTGCCTTTCAAAGCTCTTGTCAACACGGCCGTCTATTGTTGTTGCCATCCAGTTGATGATGTCATTTCTTTTCTGAATGTGGCCCGTTATGCTAGGGTTGCAAAGTTTCCAGAATTTTGGAAAATTTTTCTGGATTTTTGGGAAATTTTTGGAATGTTTCTGGAAATTTACTGGATATGTTCAGCCCCTTTGCAACCCTAGTTATTGCCAACATTTGGACAACCTAATTAGTGCAAAAAAAAATCAAGGATGTATAGAAATAAATGGCTGCTTGCATACAGTATATGCATACTATGATGATTAGGGCTGGGACAATACATCAATTCTTGAATCTTGATTCGTGATACAATGATTCTGAATCAATTCTGAACTTAGTTTTAACAGCAGATGGCGCTCTAGGCTAGTTTTTAACACGCAAATGCCCACAAAGAAGAGTGCTGGCGAGCGCTTGTGCGTTCATTTTAAAGGGTTAGTTCACCCAAAGATGAAAATGTCATTAATGACTCACCCTCATGTCGTTCCAAACCCGTAAGACCTCCGTTCATCTTCGGAACACAGTTTAAGATATTTTAGATTTAGTCCGAGAGCTTTCTGTCCCTCCATTGAATGTGTTTGTACGGTATACTGTCCATGTCCAGGAAGGTAATAAAAACATCATCAAAGTAGTCCATGTGACATCAAAAGTTTAGTTAGAATTTTTTGAAGCATTGAAAATACATTTTGGTCCAAAAATAACAACAACTATGACTTTATTCAGCATTGTATTCTCTTCCAGAATCCTTTCCATTGAATTGATTCCATTGAATTGATTCCATTGAATTGATTCCATTGAATCCTTTCATCTGTCGGCGTTCGTAATGCACTTTTACGTCCCCGTGGTTGTTTTTGGCGATTAGGACATCCACGACATGCACACTTACGCACCATTTTAAAAAAATATAGCAATACCAAAATACAAACAATGTAGAATAGCTTGAATACAGCGTTTGTCTCCCTCTGACTGTAAACGAAGCTCTGGCGCACCGGATAACACGTCAGCAGCGTCACTGCGGAGTCGTGAACCACACTCCGGAGCAGAAGGGGGCGGTAATGCACCAATAAGCTGGATGCCAACCGCCGTAAAACAGGAAAGAAGCAGAGTCGTGAACGCGGATTGACAGCAGACCCGGAAGAGAATACAATGCTGAATAAAGTCGTATTTTTTGTTATTTTTGTACCAAAATGTATTTTTGATGCTTCAGCAAGTTCTAACTAACCCACTGATGTCACATGGACTACTTTGATGATGTTTTTATTACCTTTCTGGACATGGACAGTATACCGTACATACATTTTCAATGGAGGGACAGAAAGCTCTCGGACTAAATCTAAAATGTCTTAAACTGTGTTCTGAAGATGAACGGAGGTCTTACGGGTTTGGAACGACATGAGGGTGAATCATTAATGACATCATTTTCATTTTTGGGTGAACTAACCCTTTAAGTCATGTAAGTGGTTAAATATACACTTCGGCTCAGAATGCTTTTATGATACGAGATTAATGTAAACACAGCCCACTGTGAACACCCTTGTAATTCGCTTCAACCTTTTCAGACTTTATGAATGAATGTTTTAGGTTTAAGTGGTGTGTGTAAAGGAGCTGGAAGCAAACAGTATAGGTGTTTCTAACCAGCTGCTGTTAAAAACTAAGCTCAGAATCGATTCGAGAGAGAATCGTGACACATTGGAAAATATCAGAATCGCTCCAGTTATTTGTACCACAAATTGAGAATCTATTTATTGTCTCAGCCCTGATGATGATGATGATGATAATTTTTGTTACATGCACTGTAAATATACTTTAGTGTACACATAAAAACTGAAGTAAACTTTGGGCTTCACTTCTTTTGAACCTGGAACATTGCTTGGAATTGATCACTGTAATGAGTCAACTAGAAAAATTGCTAGATCGTGATGTCCCTAGTCATACGAAAATAACTAATCTGTATGCTATTAAACTATTCTTATTCACAAAAAATTTGTCAATTCATATTCCTAACATGCAGCAAGTTGTCACTGGACCACTTTTTGTGGCCCTTAGGCCATGTCCACCAAAGTGTTTTAAGCTGGCTGACAACGATAGGCACTCTTCTGAAAATGCCTAGCTGTGGCAGTTGAGAGTGTTTGCACACTTTGGCAGCACAGCATTTTTTCAGTTGCTATTATACGCAATATCTGTAGAACTGTTACTAGTATCTGATTTTGCAAATAGTTTTGCTTATAGTCTGAGACCAGCAAGATTAATTTCTTCTCCATTGTTCCATAGTTGTGCTTTTTGTTATTGTAGAAGTAGGACGTGACAATTGGTTGGTGTGGTATTTGTCCCGCCCCTCGTCCACTGTGATTGGACGACAGTGATGAGCGCTTCGTTTTACCCAATGTTGAACATTTGTCAACTCTCAGCCACCAGAATAAAACTAAGTGCACAGCACTCAGCATGAAATAGATGCTCAATGCCACGTCACGCTGCTGCCGTTTTTAAATATGTGCCTCTCCCATTGGAAACATCTGAAAAATACACTGGCCTTAGGAAAAGATGCTTTGGTGGACAGAGGGGCTTAGTTATTGATGCCACCTTTTAATTTAATTTAATTCTTGACACATTCACATGTTTGTTTTACTTCAATCTCATTTCTGCAGTTTAACACAAGTGGCACATCTTGTCTCCACTTTCTCTTAGCCAGTGTGTAAAGTCACAAAAAAAAAAAAAAAAAAAGGTGTAATGTAGGGTTTTCTGATCTCATAAAGAGCTCGGACACAGAGCTTATGTTGTGGTATTTCTGATGTGTACTTCAGGTCTGGATTGACTTGTGCCCTGGAATGAGATTAGAGCGGCTTTTCATTTGTTGATCAGGATGCAGTGGGTCTAAACCTTAAGACCAATTCCAGCATTCATACAAAGCTTCCAGTCTCCCCAATTTTCTATTTATTTATGTAGCTCATTGGTACAGTTTGCAATATTAATACAGCATGAATGTTCACAGTGTTCACATGTACACTTTCAACACACTCTTGCTCTGATAATCTACTTGATTGTGTGTTGGTGTGACCTCTTGCCTTTCCTCAGGCTTTGCCGGCATGATATTTCTCAGGTCATTGTTGGCCGTGGCTTCTATCGCCATGCACTAATGATCCTTGTGCAGAGAAGTTGTGTTCTCTGGAATAACCTAGGAGGAAATTCTTGCTTTTTTCTGATTATGCTGTCCGTTTTCAGAAATGAAACCCTCCATCATTGGAAAGAAGAAGCCAGCCACTGCAAAGAAAGGGGTAGGTGAACAATCAGTTCTCTCGGTCACTTCCTATTCATGGAAGTGTTTCCTGATCTTGCGGTGTTCAGTTTTTGTCAGTAGGTGTCAGACTTGTACAGAATCTAGAACTGTGGCTGCCTCCAGCTAAAGGAGGAAACCAATAATCAGTGCAGACATGTGCAAATAATGGCAAAATATGAATGTTAAATCTTGTAATAATAGTTAACTAATCTAATGTAATGTTTTTATTTTATTTTATTTTTTTAAGAAAATTAAGCATTGAATCTGACAACCTGTCAACATGTCTGGGACATATTTCATCTCGAAATCAAATAAGATATTATATTTTAATTTAAGGATTATCATATTTTCATATATGAATAATTGTGTAGTTGTCATTAAAGGTGATAAAGAGGATCTTTAGGTCGACTGAGAAACCAAAGACTGTTACTGAGTTTTTGAAATGAGCGCATGCGTAAGAACAACCCCCCCCTCCTTTCGAGGGAACACCTCCCAAAACTCGTGCCACGAGTATTGGAACACGAGTCGCGGAAACGATTGGCTGATGTTTTTGAGGCCCTACCTCGTGCACAGATGATGTATATTTACATTATTCCTTTCAGTGCACCTAATAAATAGTCTTTTATCAGTTAGTACAGACAGTTTCAAGTAATATTGCAAAAATGTATAAAACAAAACATCCTCTGTAGCACCTTTAATGAGAATATATATATATATATATATTTTTTTTTTTTTAGCATTGTGGTACTGAAATATTAAATGCCTTTATTTTTGTGATAATTTAGATAAAATCAGTAGTATTTATTGTACTGCTTTTATGCTGTTTTTTTTATAAAGGGGGATAAATGTACTTAGTTGACATGAAACACAAGTCACAGTAGTCTTTTCTACCCTTGTGACGCATATCTGAGTGAGAACTTCTCAAAGAAAAAATGTAGGGTGGGATTTTTGTCCATAGGTAACTGATTGGGTGGTTGTGGTTTGCTATTGGTCGATCTTGTGAGTGACAGGTTGTCCCACCCTCGTGCCAGTAAACACATTATCAGGAAAGAGAAGAGATGTCGCTGCAAAAGGGAGGGGAAGCTAATTTGATTAAAGATTACGATTTGATAAAAAATGTGCACGGATAAATAATTTATAATAAACGCTGCAATACTTCATAAAAAGAATTGTCCATTCTGATTTTTTTTTGTTTTTTTTTTTTAAAGGGTTCACCCAAAAATGATTTTTTTGTCATTAAGTACTAACCCTCATGTCATCCCAAACCCTTTAGACCTTTGTTCATCTTCGGAACACAAATTAAGATAATTTTGATGTTACAGATGTTTGATATTTTAAGATATTACATCAAGTGCAAATGACAACACCTTCGGATTTCATCAAAAATGTCTTAATTTGCGTTCTGAAGATGAACAAAGGTCTTATGGGTGTGGAATGACATGAGGGTGAGTAATTAATGACAGAACTTTCATTTTTGGGTGAACTAACCCTTTAAATGTAAACCATCTGTAGAAGTATGTACTGTCTTTTAAACTCAAATCTTACTTTCAAATAAATGTCTTTACACTATTATTATTTGGATTTTAGCTTGGCGCTAAAAAGGGTCTTGGTGCCCAGAAGGTGAGCAGCAAGAGCTTCACTGAGGTGGAAAAACAAGCCCAGGTGGCAGAGAAAATGAGAGAGGAACAGGTCGCTGAGGCCAAGAAACAAGCTGAAGAGTCCCTGTGAGTCTACAGATGCCACAAATTCAAAATCTGTCTGATTAGGACTGTTGGGCATGTTTGCAGATGCTGGAAACCTGAGCATTATTATTTTTTTTATCATTCTTTAAAGGTGAAGTATGTAGTTCACTAGTGGCACCTAGAGGAATTACAAAAAACAAAGAATATTACAAAATTCCCTTTCGCGCGTTGCGCCTCCCCCAACTCAAACATCACGTACAGCTCTTGCGGTGCTTGTGAAGTCATCTTTCAACACTTTAAAAATAGGCTGCTTTTAATAAAAGGTCCAACATATTAGGAATACTTTTAACTGTGTTACTATGTGTCATGAGTACGCAACTGAGTTGGTGCACACCATATGGAGCGAACTTGAGCGTCTTGCTTATAATAAACCCACGTGTACGCCCCCAATATTTGCATATGCCAGCCCATGATCCCAACATTATGAAAGGCATTAGACAAGGGCAGAACGTCTGGATGTGCACAGCTGAAACAACAGACTAGGTAAGCAAGGAAGAACAACATCAAAAAATGGCCGATGGAGCAATAATAACTGACATGATCCATGATATCATGATATTTTTAGTGATATTTGTAAACTGTCTTTCTAAATGTTTTGTTAGCATGTTGCTAATGTACTGTTAAATGTGGTTAAAGTTACCATTGTTTCTTACTGTATTCACGGAGACAAGAGAGCCATCGCTATTTTAATTTTTAAACACTTGCAGTCTGTATAATGCATAAACACAACTTCATTCTTTATAAATCTCTCCAACAGTGTAGCATTAGCCGTTAGCCACAGAGCATAGCCTCAAACTCATTCAGAATCAAATGTAAACATCCAAATAAACACTGTACTTATGCGATTAGACATGCTGCATGACGAGCACTTTGTAAAGATCCATTTTGAGGGCTATATTAGCTGTTTGAACTTTTTGTTTAAGCAAGCACGAGCTCTTGGGGCGGAGAGCATGAGATTTAAAGGGGCCGCACAGCATAAATCGGCTCATTTCTAATTATGCCCCAAAATAGGCAGTTAAAAAAATGAATAAAAAAAATCTATGGGGTATTTTGAGCTGAAACTTCACAGACACATTCAGGGGACACCTTAGACTTATATTACATCTTGTAAAAAAAGTTCTAGGGCGCCTTTAAAGCATCCATTGCCCATTCACTTTGATGCATTTTTGACCTTAAAAGTCTTAATTCTTAATAAACTAGTCTAGTTTAATCTTTGAAAGTTTAAATACGGCAGATTTTGGCTTGCAACCAAAGCTAAATATCTTTTCTCATGTAACGCATCAGCCATGGTCCCACAGCGTCTAAACACCCTCTGGCTCCGCTTGCTACGTTAGCCACGCCCCAAGCGCTTACTATAGGCTGAGCTGAAAGAGATTGACAGATCTGAGCAGACCGTTCAATATTTAGATGGTGCATGGTTGGCTCAATGTTTACACTTTTGGGGTGAAATAAACCCATTAATAGTAGTAGTCAATAAACTGGCATAAGAGAATGTATTTTAACAAAATCTTACATACTTCACCTTTTAAAGATTTTGCCCTCTCTTTAAACTATATAAAGCTCAACCATATGTTTGAGGAGGATGGTGCCTCTTCTAACAGTGCAATCAGAGCTATAGCTTTAGCATTTTTCCTCCCCTGATTGCTTTCCCCCTTATCTCACAGAGTGGCCTCGATGCGACTGGCCTACAAAGAGCTGGAGATTGACAGGAAGGTGGAGGAGAAGAAACTGCAGAACCTAGAGGGGAAAAAGAAGGAACAGGCAGAGAGGCTGGGCATGGGATTCGGCAACAGGAGGTAAAGAGACAGCGGCAACCTTGATTAAACCACTGTCACGTTAATTACATCACTCCCCTCAAGCATGACATCATTCGCCTTCTGCTGATTAATAACCCATATCGGCGGCATCCTGACTGATGTGTGTATGTTTGTTAGTTTTGTTAATGTGATGTTCATTTTATTGTAACGTTCATCTGACTTAGTCCTTGATTTTCTGTAGTGCCGTGTCTCATTCCGTGATGTCTGAGATGCAAGTGATCGAGCAGGAGACCCCGGTGGGAGCCAAATCCTCCTCTCGCTCTAAGCTGGACATGTTTGATGAGCCTGGCTTTGCCTCGGGACCGCCAAAGTATGTTTGTGGTAGACAACGTTTGTGAGTGTGTGTGTGTGTGTGTGCATTTGTGTAATTTGTATCATTCATTGTGATCTCAGGTACAAGGACAACCCGTTCACATCAGGAGACAGCTTTGGGTCACGGTGGGACAATGATGGAGGATCATCATTCTCCTCCTGGGCTCTGGAGAAAGAGGAACCTAAAGACAGTGAGGTCACCATCTCAAGCATCCAGCCAATCGGAGAAAGGTTGGTCTGTCTGAATAATGTGCTGATCCAGTAGTCAGTGATTTGATTTGTGGCCGTTTTTATGACTGTTGACACAATGCGTCTCAGGTTGCCCAGCCGACGGAAGCCTGAGGTGTCTGTGCCAGCCGCAGAGTCTAGCGAAGCACGACAGAAGTTTGCCAATGCTAAAGCAATCTCATCGGACATGTTCTTCGGCCGTGAGAGTAACCCAGAGGTACAATGAGCCCACTAGACCTTCAGTGCATTGAGTCTAACTGGTGGTGTTGCCATTCATTTTGACACACACTGGACATCTTTAGTGATAATGTTATTGTGTATTATATGTAATTACTATATGACTTGTATCATATATATATATAAATATAAATTACACGATGTAGCAATTAATCGCACATCAAATTTGCCTGAGAAATTGCCCTCAAAAGACAATTTTTAAGTCATTATTGTGTAAAGAATCAAATAGAAAACATTACAAAAAATAGCTTCAGTGAGAAATATTTTGATTGGACCATGATGTTGAATAAATGACAGAATTTTCATTTTTGGATGAACTGTACCTTTTAATGTGTTTTCTTTTTTTTCCAATAATATGAAAATATGAAATTATTTTTAATGAAATTTATACTCTAAGAAACTAAAACTACCAGTAGGTTGTGGTAAATTTCTTAATCATTAATTCGTTCATTCGTTCGTTTATTCAAATGGCTGATTAATTCAGGAATTAAGTAAACGACTCTTTAAGAATGATCCATTGAATCGTGGGTTCACCCAATTAATTTCAAACGTGAATTTAGAAATGAAATGCCGCTTTGTGTTCCTCAGAGACAAACAGTTATGCTTTGTCTTTATATTTTCATTGTCAAAATTGCGCAAAATGGACAAAATTGTTTAAAATATCACAATATTAACTTCTGATTTATTAAACTGTGACGCATTTGCACACGTGATGTTCAGGACAAAAACGGCACTCCTGTGATATTGTGCTTGTTACTCATGTGATATATCTTATATATATCATATGATGTAAATATGAGACAAGACAACTCCTAGGTCTGGGGTGGGGCAAGTGTGTTAAATGCATTAAAAATTAGCGTGTTTTTTTTTTTTTTTTTTTTTTTTAACAACCGGAATTAATCTAACACGTCAAATTGACAGGCTCCTTTGGGGTCAAAAGTGACCAAAGCCTGAAAATGTAACTTATTTTTTTATTATTGTTTAGAATTTTGAGGGGATTTTATGATACTATGCAGTATTTATGCAATTTTTATGAGCTATTTTTCCCTGTTGAAAATAATACACAATTTTTTTTTCTAATATATTTATTTTTTTAAATTAAAGGTGCTCTGTAAGTTTTTGACTGTACTAAAGCATAAAAATACCATAATGTGTTTGCAGGTATTTATTAAACATGCTGAGTTCACATATTTGTTTCTCTGAAAACCATTGCTACAGCCAGTTATTTTACTTCGAAATTTGCATTCCGTGTCGGAATTTCTGGTTTTGTTTCGGTCTGTGCAAGACCGCACGTTGCCAATTTACCCAATAGTATTTCTTCAACCCGGGTTGCCAGTTGGCAGAAAACGGCCAGTGAATAAGCCAAGGAACAAACAGGGACAGAGATCGCAGATTCTACCTAACCTAAAAAGACTCAGCATCTATCTAAACATCTCTATGAATGGGAGCATATTAAAACGCGATATCAACTCATCATAAATCAATAAATCAACTAATTATCTTACAGTGTGTAAGTCTCCTCGCCTTCCAATGTCAATTGAGCTCGCTCCTGTTGCGTGTCTTCAAACTGGCAACCCGCAAGAGTGTCAAGTCTGAGGAGGAGGGGGCGGGGCGAACAATATTTTGAATTTGGACTGCAGTAACCATTTCAACCACTAGCTGTCATTCTTGCGTAGAGCACCTTTAAAGCAGTATTTCTTGTTAAAATATAGATAAGGCAATTAAAATCCAGTGTTTGAAGGTAGATTAGTGCCATCTGGTGGGAGTAAAAAAAAGAAACTTTTGTAATGCCATGGTCTAACCACTAGATTCCTTTTATAGTTCTATATAAAATGGCTTTTAAATTCTCTAGTGTTTTGTAGACATAAATACTTATTCTTATTAAGTTGTGGATTTGGATTTATACATAGACATTTTCAAAGACTACATTTTGTCAATGTTTAGATTTTATTTATTTTTTTTTTTTTTATGTTGATTTTGAAGTGTCAGTTTTTGCATTAATTTTACAACAGTCAAACCTGAACACAGAGGAGAACATTTTGTTACACAAAACATCAAAATTCTCTCTCTTTCTATATATATATAATAAAGTATCATGTATATTTTATATATAAATATATAATTTTTCTCTACCAGTATGAAGCAAAGACTCGTCTCGAGGGCATGGCTGGAAGTACCTCCATCAGCTCTGCTGACCTGTTTGGTGAAGGCAGTGTGCGTTCTTCTGGTAAACGCATCCCTCTCTATCTCGCCCCGTTGCCATGGTGTATTATATAACTGAGACTTTGACTGTGACACTCACTCTCTGTGTTACGTTCATGTGTGTTCTCCCTGTAGGATCATCAGGATTTGATAGCGTGCTTCCCTCTGGTCCAGACATCGCCCAGTTTAAGCAAGGTGTGAAGACTGTTGCAGGCAAGATGGCAGTGCTGGCTAATGGGGTTATGAACACCATTCAGGTGAATGCATACATTTGCTTTATATCTCAGTCTTCTTGACAATACATCGCGCTGACTCTGAACGCTTCTACATCAGCTGTATTGACTCTCTCCGATCACGTTTCAGGATCGCTACGGATCATACTAAAAGAACTGCTTTAGACTGAAATAGAAGTTGCATCAAACAGGACACACCTCACTGCTGATTGGATCTGGTCTGTCTTTCCTACATGAACACGCATCAGATAGAGAGAGAGAGAAAGACGAAGACCTGGGACCTCTGTCTCTCCCCAGACCACTGTAGACACTCTTGCTGACAGTATTTTAATTTCGTTTTGAAGACTCTCTCGTTTTATTTTCAGATAACATTAGATGCACTGGACAGAGTGTAAAGTTTGTTTTCAGAGTGGCAGTGCTTTCTGTTTAAACAGTCCGGTTTTCTATGCCACATACTGGTCTTTGATTTCAAATAGTTATGAATTTTGGAAAGTATTCTGTCTGGAATTAAATGTATAACTGAACTTATAGCGCTAATATGTCCTCATGGCTTTCTTTTTGTATTTTAACGCTCTCCGAAGACCTCAGTGCATTCAGTAAACGAGGAAAGGGAACCCAATATGGTGTATTTATAAATTGAGCCCATTACTTAAACACAGTCTTTTAGATTTTGATGCATCATCATAATTATTATTAGTAATTATGACACAGTTTGAGTGACTTTAAGTGATAAAATAATAGTAATATTGTGCAATATGTTCTCGCATGTCAAGGACGAGTTCTTGAGGTTTTTTGTGGATGTGGCTGTGTGAGTGATACCTGGGAGTTTGAGTTTCAGGACAGATGATTTTAAACCGAACCGTATTTGTTTTGCATGCCAGCATAAGCCGAAGACAACGGTGCTGTACAATGAGTCAGATTTCCAGCGTTCACTCGTCGTATTCACAGATAAAATGCTCAAGAAACCAAGCTGACTGAGGAGGTTTACAGTGATGTGATTTAATCAACAATTTAATAAGACTCCCTCTGTTTAGATGATAAAATGACGGCAGACAAAATGTTTTTTTGTTTTTTTCAATTCACCGTCTGAAGTGATGTCGTCTGTTTTCTGGTAATGTGCATGTGCGATACTGTTTTCTAGTACATGCATTACAGCCTTTCTTTCCTTTTCTTTTGGTTTTATGCCAGACTGGGAACTGGTGAATGGTATTTGTCTGCCTGTCCGTTTGTATCCCAATGCTAAATTTGAAAATAAACAACAATCCAACATCCGCCTGGAATAAAATCTTTTTATTGTGGCCTGTTGAGAAGAACCTATTAAGATTTGTGTGAATAGTGATGAATGAAATCCTCCCCACAACAGCTGTTTAAGACTTTGATTCAGTCAACACAATCATTTTATGACATAAGGATTACAGATAAAGTGCAAAACACGAGTGGTAATAATATAGTTAATTCAGACAGAGTACAAAGTAGAGTAGATGTTGACCCTTTAAACCTAATAAAAATAAAATCGGTACAGGACTGGCCTGGTCAACGTTAACCCTATAAAGCCTACTGTATCATTTGATATGCACATTTTTAGGGCATCTAAATTTTCAACATGATCAAAACTTTGCTGAAAACCCTGTTGTATACAAGCCTTCTGTTGTCTGACTGACAGTTTATACTTTTTTAGCAAATAAATTCCTTTCAGTATAATTGTAAAACACCCACCTTCAGGTTGTTACACGTGCCTTTTTGCTTTAAAGCTTTTACTCATTTTAAGAAACCATAAGAATACATTTTATATTGTTAGTAATATTTCAAGACTTGATTGTTTTTAGAATCATAAAATGAACCAAATATGACACGACAGTCTTTAGAAGAATGTTATTTTGTACGTCATTGCATATGTTTTGCCCACCAAAATAAAAACTATAGTGTTTATGTAAGTAGTCATTATACTGTAATAAAGATCTCATTGATTTACATTATAAGCTATCAGAATTTAATCTTACTTTTTGAACTGAGTATAGAACCCTGCACTGTCTATACAAGGTAAACAGCGCTGGAGAATGGCAGGGAAGAGACAAAATTGTTGAATAAAGTCATTATTTTTGTTTTGTTTTTGCACACAAAAAGTATTCTCATTGCTTCATAACATTAATGTTGAACCACTGTAGTCACGTGGACTATTTTAACAATGTCTTTACTACTTTTCTGGACCTTGATTGTGGTAATTATATTGCTTTCTATGGGGGATAAAAAAAACCTGATTTCATCAAAAAGTCTTAATTTGTGTTCTGAAGATGAACAAAGGTCTTACGGGTGTGGAACGACACAATTAATGAATAATTAGTGAATTAACCCTTTAAAAAACGTTTTTTCTTTTCTTTTTTTCTCCAGACTATTATTTCATATGTCAGGCTTTATAGGGTTAAAAAAAAAAAAAGAGGGTCAGGGCTTTCATGTGCTCCCATTCAGCGGACACCTTTCATCCTGTTGTACAGGGGCAGGACGACCTGTGACCTCTCCATTCATTCAGCCATGCCAAGCAAATTGGGCTGTATTATAAAACAACTGTTCCTGGATCAGATTTTGTTTGATAGCACTCCAGGTGGTGTGATGTTCCTGATTCCACAGGCCTTGATTCCAAAGTCTGTTCAGGAGTTGTAAAACACCCTTTGATCACAGGTACAAAAACACACATAAATGTCACCTTCTGTTATTGCATTCTACGGCATCAACATACAAACAAAAGATCAATGTAACCCTAAGTCCTCCTTCGATCTTATTTGCATAGCAGTTAAATTAAAAGAGGGCGATCAGAGAGCCGCATTATCCCTTTGTAGACTCTCATTGTGTCCCTGGTATCTCATCCATGTCAAAGCTTTGGATTTGCTTAGTCACACAATCAAAGAATAACAGGTTTGAAAGCAACAGACTGGCTATATTCGGTAAATATATGAACGGAGCCGATTAGTGTAACAAACAAACAAGGAAAAACCTGGATAATGGGGATTTATGGCTTAAAACAGCCTTCGGATTCGCTCATTCAAAAGCACACTCAGAATCGCTGAGTAAATTCAATTCCCTTCTCAGCTTTTAGTGAAATTAAAGGGTTAGTTCACCCAAAAATTAAAATTCTGTCATTTATTACTCGCCCTCATGTCGTTCCACACCCGTAAGACCTTCGTTCATCTTCAGAACACGAATTAAGATATTTTGGATAAAATCCGATGGCTCAGTGAGGCCTGCAACGCCAGCAAGATAATTAACACTTTCAGATGCCCAGAAAGACATATTTAAAACAGATCATGTGACTACAGTGGTTCAACCTTAATGTTATGAAGCGACGAGAATATTTTTTGTGCCAAAATAACGACTTTATTCAACAATATCTAGTGATGGGCGATTTCAAAACACTGCTTCATGAAGCTTCAAAGCTTTATGAATCTTTTGTTTCGAATTAGTCGATCAGAGCGCGTATCAAACTGCCAAAGTCATGTGATTTCAAAAAACAAGGCTACGTTACGTCATAAAGTGTTTCGAAATTTCAATAGTTCATGTGACTTTGGCAGTTTGATTCACGCTCAGAACCACTGATTCGAAACAAAAGCTTTGAAGCTTCATTAAGTAGTGTTTTGAAATCACCCATCACTAGATATTGTTGAATAAAGTTATTTTGTATTTTGGCACACAAGTATTCTTGTCGTTCCATAACATAAAGGGTTGAACCACTTTACTCACATTAACTGTTTTAAATACGTCTTTAGTAGCTTTCTGGGTGTTTGATTGTGTTAATTATCTTGCTGGCAATGGAGGCCTCACTGAGCCATCGGATTTTATCAAAAATATATTAATTTGTGTTCTGAAGAAGTGGTCTTATGGGTGTGGAACAACATGAGGATGAGAAATTAATGACAGAATTTTCATTTTTGGGTGAACACCCTTTAAACTCAGAAGTTGCGCGTTCACACACAGACAGACAGACAGACAGACAGACAATGAAGGACTGTTTTTGTGAATAAATTGTGACAATTTTGATCTATTTATCCCCTTTTATCCCTATAAACTTGGTCTTAGATGTTTGCCCCAAAATAAAACAAGACATGTTAACATACAGTAAGAAAAAAGAGCTATAACATAGCCCATAATTTGGTCTTGTAAAAATATAAGAAATGTTCAAATTCATATTGTGGTCTTTAACTTTGTAGACTTTGTTATAGTGGAAAATCTGAGCACAGTCTAAGATCTCTTCTGGGATCATTTTCCCCATTTGAAAGATCTGAGTCTCTATTTGAGTTCAATTTAATCTCATTGCTCTCAAGGAGAAAGAACTGAGACATTGAAGAGATCGCTGTGATTTTGCTTTCATATGGAAACAGACCTATTTTCCTGTAGGTGCAAACAACTGTGCATAAAATTCACCCCACATTCTGTGAAGTCTTCTAAATGTGTCAGTACTGTATAATCACACAATAAAGCTCTGCTTAGATGAAAATGCAGTGGATGGATCGATATAACCGATGATGACGATGTGGCTCAGCTGATCCAGGCGTATGAATAGAAGCCGTTCTGCTCCCACAGGTCACATCTCTCTCTAGAGTAGCTTTTCACAAAAGAAATGTTCTTGTCCAGCAGGGCGACGTGTGAGGGGAACTCCGGCCACTCCTCTGGCATCTTACCTGTGAGGTTATGAAGAGGTTTGGAACATTATGGACAAGATTTGATCACTTTTTTTGTGTGAATAGAGCACAACAGTGACTAATTTTAGAATCAGAGAATCATGAAGAATCAAGCAGGTTATATTTACTACAGATTTCAAGTGTTATTAGTATGGGAAATCTCACATTAATCTTACCCTCTTTGGCAAAATGTACAAAATACTTGGTGATCATTTCCTGGAAGTTCATATCAGATGGTGACAGGGTCCCTAGCACCATTTCAAGACCCTTGAAGAAGGCCAGGCTGTCTAGAAGATGAAAGGCAAAGCGACTGTGGAAGGGAGGCCAGCTGGAGGCATTTGCCTGTTTTGATGGAGTGTAAGTCACCAGATAACGGTATACTGGGCTCTTTAAAGCATCTGGAATACATGTGACATCATTGAAAAAGTTTAGATTTAAACAACTGACTATGAAAGACATATAATGTAGAGTCAGTGGCAGAGGAGTCTTGTATCATCCCGAAGGAGTTTATTTTGCAATAATGACTGTACGCTATCCTGCTTATTACCTGCCACTTACCATGAAATATTTAGTGGAGCTCACAAATGATAAAATATTCAGAGTGCTGATAAAGCTCAATTCCTTTTAATTGTGGGTTGTGAAATGAAAAATTTATTCAAACCTGAAGCTCTCTTAGCCAGGTCATTCCTGGGACAGGTGGCCTTCATGTCAGAGACCATGGTGGTGAAGAGCCTCTCTGGACACCGATCAGAGGTCGGACACGGTGCTGAGCTATCATACAGCCTCAGCGCCTGATCGGTCAGGTTTTTCCCAAAAGGGGTCAGTTTGTCTTTGTGAAAGAATCAACAGAGACAAACACAGTCACTTATATAAAGACTCATTCATAATGTTCTTTTTTAAACGTCTCTTATGAGCAACTTACTTGTCACAATCCACCGATAGTCTCCCCATGTCCATGTAGAGATGTTTTCATATGGAGGACTAGAGTATGAAAATATATGATGTTCACAATGTAATTTTCAAGGTTGGGCAAAATCAGAATGTAATGAACTGGCTTTCTAGAATTAATTTAAACTGAACTGGCCACACCCACTGGATGCTGAATCAGAATTTAAATAGGGATGACAGGAAGAGGAATTTACTGAATTTCATTAAAGGGAATTTCATTAGTACAATACAAATTTCATGACAAAACATTAATAATTACAATATTAATTTTTATTGCTTATGCTTACAGTGGGTACGGAAAGTATTCAGACCCCCTTAAATTTTTCACTCTTTGTTATATTGCAGCCATTTGCTAAAATCATTTAAGTTCATTTTTCCCCTCATTAATGTACACACAGCAACCCATATTGACAGAAAAACAGAATTGTTGACATTTTTGCTGATTTATTAAAAAAGAAAAGCTGTAACCTAAGTATTCAGACCCTTTGCTGTGACACTCATATATTTAACTCAGGTGCTGTCCATTTCTTCTGATCATCCTTGAGATGGTTCTACACCTTCATTTGAGTCAAGCTGTGTTTGATTATACTGATTGGACTTGATTAGGAAAGCCACACACCTGTCTATATAAGACCTTACAGCTCACAGTGCATGTCAGAGCAAATGAGAATCATGAGGTAAAAGGAACTGCCTGAAGAGCTCAGAGACAGAATTGTGGCAAGGCACAGATCTGGCCAAGGTTACACAAAAATTTCTGCTGCACTTATGATTCTTAAGAGCAAAGTGGCCTCCATAATCCTTAAATGGAAGAAGTTTGGGACGACCAGAACCCTTCCTAGAGCTGGCCGTCCGGCCAAACTGAAGCCTCTCCTCAGTGCAAGACACATGAAAGCCCGCATGGAGTTTGCCAAGATGGTGAGAAATTAGATTCTCTTGTCTGGTGAGACCAAGATAGAACTTTTTGGCCTTAATTCTAAGCGGTATGTGTGGAGAAAACCAGGTACTCCTCACCTGTCCAATACAGTCCCAACAGTGAAGCATGGTGGTGGCAGCATCATGCTGTGGGGGTGTTTTTCAGCTGCAGGGACAGAACAACTGGTTGCAATCGAGGGAAAGATGAATGCGGCCAAGTACAGGGATATCCTGGATGAAAACCTTCTCCAGAGTGCTCAGGACGTCAGACTGGGCAACAAGACAATGACCCTAAGCACACAGCTAAAATAACGAAAGAGTGGCTTCACAACAACTCCATGACTGTTCTTGAATGGCCCAGCCAGAGCCCTGACTTAAACCCAATTGAGCATCTCTGGAGAGACCTAAAAATGGCTGTCCACCAACGTTTACCATCCAACCTGACAGAACTGGAGAGGATCTGCAAGGAGGAATGGCAGAGGATCCCCAAATCCAGGTGTGAAAAACTTGTTGCATCTTTCCCAAAAAGACTCATGGCTGTATTAGATCAAAAGATTATTATTAGATCTACTAAATACTGAGCAAAGGGTCTGAATACTTAGGACCATGTGATATTTCAGTTTTTCTTTTTTAATAAATCTGCAAAAATGTCAACAATTCTGTGTTTTTCTGTCAATATGGGGTGCTGTGTGTACATTAATGAGGAAAAAAAATGAACTTAAATGATTTTAGCAAATGGCTGCAATATAACAGAGTGAAAAATGTAAGGGGGTCTGAATACTTTCCGTACCAGCTGTATATTAGGAGATATTATGCAATATTAGGAGATGCACTGTATGAATAAAATATCTATCCATCTATCTGACCCGTGCTGGCAAAACGGAATGCGCACAGGATAATTTCGAGCTACAGGCAAAACAAGTGAAAAATTTCAATTTTGGTCGAAATTGAGTAAAAATAAATAAATAAATAAATAAATAAATAAAGAGTTCCTTAAGCCCTTCTCTAGCGATCCCAATGCTCCAAACAGCAATTAAACATCTAAAAGTATCTTTATTTATACGTTTTCTGAGAGGAGTAACTTTCCTTTGACCTTTGACTCGCTTCTGGAGGACTGGCCCTTCCCTCAGCTCAAGTTTGGTATCATTGTAAAGTGCAACATTCCAACTTGTGAAACTGTGAATATTCATAGTGAATTTGCGATGACATGAGTCTGAACCATTGAAATTTCATGCTGATGTAAACAAAATGATCTTACTCATGCTGAAGCATGCACAAAGACGCCTCAGACACCATGCGATCCAGATATGAATCGCACACAGAATTACAGTATTTTTTAAAAAACATCCGTCTTTGCGAGTATTCACGCAAACATTATCTGTTATGAAATTGTAATTGTAATGTATAGTTAAACATTGCAATGAAAAGATTTGTATATTTATTTCAATTTCATCCCAAAATCCAAATTATAATTCTGCTTCCTGTTTGCTACCCCTGACAGCAATATAGTTTCGGCCCAGTTCCGGTCCACATCTGTAATCCACATGTATCAGATGTGGACCGGATCTGGGCCACACTATGTTGCTGTCTGGGATCTCAATTCCAATTGATAAACTCAATTGGAATTTAGACTCAGTTCAATTCTGAATGGCGCACATTCCTGACAGTATTTTCAACTGACGACTGAAAGTAAAACAAAGCAGGTTACCCATAATCAGTCTCCTGTTCAGTTGTTCCAACCACAAATGGGACATCATTATAGGCTCCACCTTTCTCCCAGGTCTCAAACGGAGGAGCATTGAGAACATGGCCGTCAACTACTGCAACTGGACCAACAAATACACCTTTGACTGGAAGATCGACCAAGTCATCGGCTGCCCATGATGGGTAATCCTGCCACGGGATTGCCTGAGTCAGATACAAATCACTGAAATTAATTCAACCACAGATCCATTTCTGATATATTACTACCATTTAGAGAAATGAAACCCTCTGATGTTCATTGGGAATTCATTAAGCGTTCAGCGAGTTCTGGCAGGCGGTTGAGGTTTGATGATTTATTAAAAAGGGTTTACGGATGAAAAAGCCAACAGGTTGAGGCTGTTGTTAGTCAGCCATGACCCTGCTGAGGAAGGTTACAAGCTCGGCTATACATTTCTCACCTGAAGGACTTGAGTGATGTGTAGTCCTCTCAGGCAGATGGCGTCCTTGCAGCCAGTTCTCCTCAGGAATTCTAAGTTGTCTCTTTCTGCTGACTCCAGGGAAGCATTATACACATACGAGCCGCTCATGTCAATCGCACGATGAAAGAGTCCTTTGGCTAGTGGAGACATCATCAAGGTCCAAACCGAAGTTCCTCCTCATGATCACACAGTGAGAGAGATACTTTTTATACATATATAAAGCTAACAATTGTGAAAAAGAAGTGCACTACTAATGAAACTTATATCTTACGAGTATAGAGTATTTTTTTAAACAGTATTTGCATTAATATATTAATGAAATAAAAGGACACTTAAGTGTATTTAAAGAGAGAACACTTCCATGACTGTTTCTTAACACAGTCAAGTACACTTTGCAATAATGTAAAATTAAATTATATATTTTAAATAAACAAGTACACTTATTTTGATGTGTTGACTAACACACTAAAGCAATTAGGGCTGGGCGATATGTTAAAAATATCTCGTTGATAAAAAAAATATTGTGATTGCATTTAAATTGACTCTTTAATTATTTTTGGTTGGGATTGAGATTAGATCATAATTACTGGCTTTATTCTATTAACAGCTAGAAATATATACAAATTTAGATGTCATTTTAAAGGTTTACACATTTAAAAAAACGGAAATATGTACTATTAACCTATTAGAAAGTAAATATTTTTCAGATAATATTTTAAAGTAACAATATAAAAGCTTAAAAAAAAAGAGACAAAACAAACGTAATATAATATATGAAATATGTTACTAACTTATTTAATTTTAGAAATATGTCCTTATAATACCACATTCTCAAAAAATAAAGCGTACAGGGGATTACGCAATGACAATCAGACATTTTAAGTGTCCAAATACTTTTAGGGGTCATTGTATTTTGTACCTGAACTTTGACCAAATATGGTAACTCTCCCTGCATCACCACCGAAGTTATGGATATTCTGCTTGACCCACTGAAGGGCTTGGATCTGGTCCATGAAGCCATAATTCCCTTTGACAGCAGACAGAAAAAATTTCAATATGCTGTAGTGACAAGCAGAGAGCTAACAGACTCCATAAGGAAATTGATTTTTAACAATTACTTGTAAATCTTTAAAGACAGACCTACTGTGAAATCTGAGGTTGTAATCGATGGTATATGCTTTTGTTGATGGCATCAGCCCGCATTATTTCAACTTATTTGCTAAATTTTTGGTGAAAAAGGACATTACCCAGGATAACCTTGTACGTGGCTCGAGTCACACATCATTCACAAATACGGATCTGCCGGATTTCGATTTTCTCTGATTAGTCCAGCCCTACACCTGGTCCTCTCATGGTTACACACAGACCTGAAGAGTCCTACAACCCACAGTGTCTTGCACCTACTGGGAAATTAGGTGGAGGATTGCTGATGATCTCGGGGTTCTTCAGTAAGGCTGGATCTGTCTTTTTCAAAGACACATGACTCAAGTCACGTACAGTATAAGGTTAGCCTGGAAGAAGAATTGCTTCCTACTGCTCTGACAATGTTCCCAAACTCAAAAGATTGGGTTTTCTCGCAGGACAATGTTCCATGCCACACAGCCAGACCAATAAAGGTCAAGACCCCGTCATGTCCAGCCTAATCTCCAGACCTGAACTCCACTGAAAACTTCTGGAATGTGATCAAGAGGAAGGACACAAGATCACAAGCCATCAAACAAAACTGAGCTGCATGAATCTTTGTGCCAGGAGTGGCATAAAGTCACCCAACAGTAATGTGAAAGGCTGGTGGGAGGCATGGCAAGACGCATGATTGGAAATCAGGGTTATTCCACCACATATTGATTTCTAAATTCTTCTGAAGTTAAAACATTAGTATCCTGTTGTTTAAGGTCTGAAAACATGTAATCTTTTTTGTTTTTTTAAAGGGGACCTATAATGCCCCTTTTCACAAGATGTAACATAAGTCTCTGGTGTTTCCAGAATGTGTCTGTGAAGTTTCAGCTCAAAATACCCCACAGATCGTTTATTATAGCTTGTCAAATGTATCCCTATTTGGGTGTGAGCAAAAACACGTTTTTGTGTGTGTCCCTTTAAATGCAAATGAGCTGCTGCTCCCGGCCCGCTTTCCAGAAGAGGGCGGAGCTTTAACATCTCGCACTTCAGTTGCTCAACAACAACAAAGCTGGAGAATCTCACGCAGCCAAAATGAGGATTGTCAGTAACGGTGTTCAGCCTTACATTGTTCAAACACTGATGGAGAGACTCAGGAAGAAGTTACAACTTTTAGAATGAAACTGGACGTTTCTGAATGGTTAGTGGATAAATTTATGTAGTTGCTGTGGAGTTGATTCAACTCATCGACTAGCATGTGCCGTCATGTTCATCTTTTGTGCAAATCCAGCGTTGAATTGACCCTCATTTGTGAAGCAGTCCGGGGTAAAATGACGGCATGACAACAACACTCTACTACAACAACTCTTCCTCTTCTCTAAAACAGCCCAACATGGCCTCACCCCCTTTATTGCATGTTCTCTGGGACAGGGTTTATGTCAATTTTAGGATTAGTGATGTCACTAACTTGGGAAGAAGCTTGTTGTAGACCTTAAACATAAAATATCTGAAAAATATCATTGAACTTTGAGTGTCGTAACTTTGCAGATGTTGTTTATGCTCAAACAGCAACATTACACACTAACTAAAGTTAAAAAAGTGAAATCATAATCAACCACAGTTGTCATTTTCTGCAAATAAATGCTCTAATTGACAATGTTCTTATTTGAAATTTGGAAGAAATGTTGTCAGGAGTTTATTGAATAAACGTGTCCAAGATGGACAGCAGTCATAAGTGAACTGGACAGGGACGGGGGCCTTACCAGAAGAGTTGGTGGGAGAGCCTTTTCTGAGCACTTCCAGAGCCATGAAGCCAAAAGCATTGAGCCTGTAATTCAGACTGACATACACCATCTGCGTACGGGCCGCCAGCTCTTCAGTAGGGGAGTAGCCTTTCTTCTGGCCGCTCAGCATGTGGAGGTACCCTCCGTGGATCCACACCATGACGGGCAGGGGTTTTGCAGGCTGCAGACTCGGAGTCCACACGCTGAGATGCAGACAGTCCTCCTGTCCCATGACCTGCCCGTCTTTTCGAAGGGGTTGCACCTGTGCACAGATGCTGCGGAATTGAGTAGCATCATACACACCTTCCCAACACTGTCCGGCCTCCACTAGACTCGCCGGAGGTCGCCAACGACGTTCACCCACTGGTGGTACAGCGTATGGGATGCCCTTGAAAGAGTACGCTCCGCCTTTCCAGCGCCCACGCAGCCAACCGCACTCCGTCTTCACCTCTGCCACCCATGGAGGCGGAGTCTCAGCCACATAAGCCAGGTATCCCGCGAGAGAGAGGAGACCCACCACGCCACAGCCGATGAGGAACATGCATCTGCGTGACACCACCAGGAATGGACTGACGTAGTGGCGACGAACGTACTGTATCTCTTCCTCTTCATCCTGCACTAGATAACGATACTCTGTCCCCTCAGGGACTTCATACACATCCTCACTCATTTTCTGTCTTCTGTGTGTGTGTGTGAGAGAGAGAAAATACAAGTGAATGTCAATAGCTTTTTATCCAGAAAGACTGTGTACTTATAATATCACATGGGAGGGAAAAACATGCAAATATTTTCTAAAGGTATTCCTAATGCCACATTGCAATCCATTCTATATATTTAACTGTAATAGCCTTTACAGTACATTCTTTTTGTGTACTATGACATTAAAGGGTTAGTTCACCCAAAAATGAAAATTCTGTCATTTATTACTCACCCTCATGCCGTTCCACACCCGTAAGACCTTCATTAATCTTCGGAACACAAATTAAGATATTTTAGTTGAAATCCGCTGACTCAGTGAGGCCTCCATAGCAATGACATTTCCTCTCTCAAGATCCATTAATGTACTAAAAACTAATTTAAATCAGTTCATGTAAGTACAGTGGTTCAATATTAATATTATAAAGTGACGAGAATATTTTTGGTGCGCCAAAAAAACGAAATAACGACTTATTTAGTGATTAATGATTTCAAAACACTGCTTCATGAAGCTTCGGAGCATAAATGAATCAGTGTGTCGAATCAGCTGTTCGGAACGCCAAAGTCACGTGACTTTGCAGTTTGACACGCGATCTGAATCATGATTCGACGCGCTGATTCATAACGCTACGAAGCTTCATGAAGCAGTGTTTTGAAATCGTCAATCACTAAATAAGTCATTATTTTGTTTTTTTGGTTTACCAAAAATATTCTCGTCGCTTTATAATATTAATATTGAACCACTGTACTCACATGAACTGATTTAGATGTGTTTAGTACCTTAATGGATCTTGAGAGAGGAAATGTCATTGCTGGCTATGCAGGCCTCACGGAGCCATCAGGTTTCAACAATCGGATTTGCGTTCCGAAGATGAATGAAAGTCTTACGTGTCTGGAACGGCATGAGGATGAGTAATAAATGACAGAATTTTCATTTTTGGGTGAACTATCCCTTTAAGCTTTACTAATATTCATGATGGCTGCACCTGTGGAGAATTGGTCAGTGATGTATCCTAACACACAGTAGGCCTAACACATGAAACATAACAATGATCGTGTTTTATTGCACACATACTCAAAATGGTGCATAAAGTTTAGTACATTAGTCTGAATAAAGACGTGCATTAACATTGTGAATATATGTAATGTATCATAATGTGTTATGCCATAAAGCATTATAAAGCCTTTTATATGCAGGCTTCACAGTGTGCAACTGTGTGGTTTGTGTTAGTTTACTGAGTCTCAGCATGAAGTGTGTGTGCTGCTGTCATGACAGACGCAGGATGAAGCGAATAATCAGCGGAAACCGACAAATGACCGACCACGAAGTCAAACTTTCCCATTTTATGCTGACTTTTTTTCCTCTGAGGTGAAAGTTAAAATATTACCGCACAAACACGTATCCCACTACATGACGCTAAAGCAAAAACATGTACACAATTAGTTAACATTGCTCTGTGAAGAACTGGAAGGACTGGTTTTAACCACAGATTAGACGAGGAACTCCTTTTAGCACTGCACAGCAAACATAAGTGTACTAAACATGAAAATATAACAAAATTAACAAATCTACCTTAAAAGGTTTTGCCCTGCTAACGTCGATACAAAGTTACTTAATAGGCTACAGCGCAACTACGACGCAAGCACTCAGACATTTTCATCTTGATTTACAAAACCATTATAGCTTGTTCCTATTCAATAGCCTGTGTTTAATGTAAAAAGCAAAAAAGGTCATAAAATGACGCATTTAATATACTTACTATGACATTAGAGCTCGCGCACACACGTACTGTAGGCTATCAGACAAAACAAGCCTGCACTTCTCCTGCTCCGCCCATAACTACAGTTTTTATAGGCTGCTTTACCAACCGTAAAGTATCAGTATAACTACTACCACTAATTAAAAAGAATAAACAAACCATAAATAAAGCATAAATTCATTATGATTTACAAAATGATAAACCAGTGCTTACCTTTCAGCATAACAATAATGTTATATTTAGAATGTGTAGGCTATATCAATCATTTGAAAATGATTGCAAAAAGCTACATTTTAAGAGATTTTAAAAGTTTTGCCATTGTTTCCTTATTAGAAAGAAACTTATTTAAAAAATGGGAGTTAAATGCCAGCTCAAATTAAATTAAATGTTTTTTATATTTCATATTATATTCCATATATATGTTTATATGGTTGCTTTATAAAAATCAACAATATGTAAGCTTCCGAAAGTTATTAAAATATGTAGATAGATAGATAGATAGATAGATAGAGTTAGGTTTTTGGAGTAGTTTTAGCCACTAGAGGCCCTCAGTGTGTTTCATTTCAGTTTCCTGTCATTGTATCATGTGTTATTGTTCTCACCTGTGCCTCGCTTCCTGTGTGTATTTTTGTTCCTCTGTTCTCAGTGTTTGATGGGACCAATCTCTCGGTTTTTTTTTTTTTTTTTTTTTGGTAAATCCCTCTTGTTTTTTTTTTGTTGATATTTTTGATTGATCTTTTTTGGGAAAAACTCATTTACCCTTTGATGCTTCTAGAATCTGTTTTGGCAGATGGACTAATTAAAGAGACATTAAAGGATTAGTTCACTTTCAAATGAAAATTTCCTGATAATTTACTCACCCCCATGTTATCCAAGATGTTCATGTCTTTCTTTCTTCAGTCGAAAAGAAATTAAGTTTTTTGATGAAAACATTCCAGGATTATTCTCCTTATAGTGGACTTCAATGGAGCCCAAACAGTTGAAGGTCAAAATTATAGTTTCATTGCAGCTTCAAAACGTTCTACACAATCCCAGATGAGGAATAAGGGTCTTTTCTAGAGAAACCATTGCTTATTTTCTAAAACAAACAAAAAAAAACTTCTATGTTTTAACAATAAATGCTCATCTTGAACTACCTCTCTTCTTCTTCTTCTCTATTAGAATTCCGGCAGTGTAGACACTGCTAAGTGCATTACTGCCCTCCACAGGTCAAAGTTTGAACTAATTGTTATATACTTACACTACTAGCGTATTGAATATGACGATCGAGTCTGTCCCAAAAATACCTCTCAATGCGCCCTTGTGGACTCGCGCCAAGGGCGCTATAGGTCTGCACTACATGACGTCACCAAAGTCTGGACTCTGAGGAAGTCCACAAGGCCGGAATGTGCCATTTGGGACAAGGCCAGAGTTGTTCATAAGCCATTCTTTTATTGTCTTAGCTGTGTGCTTAGGGTCATTGTCCTGTTGAAAGGTGAACCTTCTGCCCAGTCCAAGGTTCTGAATGCTCTGGACTAGGTTTTCATTAAGGCTAACTCTATATTTTGCTGCATTGAGCTTTCCTTCTACCCTGACAAGTCCCCAGTCCCTGCCACTGAAAAACACCCCCACAGCACAATACTGCTACCACCACACTTTACTGCTGGGATGGTATTGTGCAGGCGATGAGCAGTGCCTGGTTTCCTCTAGAAATGATGCTCGGAAATGAGGTTCATCAGACCAGAGATTCTTGTTTCTCACAGTCTGAGAGAGTCCTTTACATGCTGTTTTGCAAATTCCAAGTGGGTTTTCATGTGTCTTCACAGAGGAGAGCCTTGACCACACTGCCATAAAGCCCAAATTGGTGGAGTGTTGCAGTGATGTTTGTCCTTCTGTAGATTTCTCCAATCTCCACATATGATCATAGAGTTCAACTAGTGACCATCAGCTTCTTTGTCACCATTCTAACAAAGGCCCTTCTCCATCGATTGCTCAGTTTGGCCAGGAGACCATCTCTAGGAAGAGTCTGAGTTGTTATTAAAGGTGCCCTAGAATTAAAAATTGAATTTATCTTGGCGTAGTTGAATAACAAGAGTTCAATACATGGAAATGACATACAGTGAGTCTCAAACTCCATTGTTTCCTCCTTCTTATATAAATCTCATTTGTTTAAAAGGCCTCTGAAGAACAGGCGAATCTCAACATAACACTGACTGTGACGCGACTTGATTGTCTTCAAATTGTCTTTCTAAATGTTTCGTTAGCATGTTGATAATGTAATGTTACATGTGGTTAATGTTACCATCGTTTCTTCCTGTATTCACGGAGACAACAGCCGTCGCTATTTTCATTATTAAACACTTGCAGTCTGTATAATTCATAAACACAACTTCATTCTTTATAAATCTCTCCAACAATGTAGCATTAGCCGTTAGCCACGGAGCACAGCCTCAAATTCATTCAGAATCAAATGTAAACATCCAAATAAATACAATACTCACATAATCCGACGCTTGCATGCAGTATGCATGATGAACATTTTGATCCATTTTGAGGGTTATATTAGCTGTGTAAACTTTGTTTATGCACTGTTTAAGGCAAGCGCGAGCTCCGTGGGTGGGGAGCATGAGCATTTAAAGGGGCCGCAACCTGAATCGGTGCATAGTTAATGATGCCCCAAAATAGGCAGTTAAAAAAAACGAATAAAAAAAAAACTATGGGGTATTTTGAGCTGAAACTTCACAGACACATTCAGGGGACACCTTAGACTTATATTACATCTTGTAAAAAACGTTCGATGGCACCTTTAAGGCCACATGTTTCTGTAAAGCTTCAATGCAGCAGAATTTTTGTTTTGTTTTTTTGTAGTCTTCCCCAGATCTCTCTTGACACAATCATTCTCTGAGCTCTACAGTCAGTTCTTTTGACCTTATGGCTTGGTTTTTGCTCTGATATGCATTTCCACCTTTTATTGAGGGGTGTGTGCTTTTCCAAATCATACCAATTCAATTGAATTTGCACAGGTTAAGAACTCATTTAACTCATGCAAATTTCAACGGAATGGGTATGATTTGGAAAGGCACACATCTACAAGTGAAATTGGAATGTTCCTGAGCTAAATTTCAAGTGTCTCAGAAAAGGGTACAAGTACTTATGCAATGCATTATTTTTTATTTTTAATAAATTGACAAAGTTATCACAAATCTGCTTTGTCATTATGGTGTATGGAGTGTAGATTTAAATGACTTTTTCCCACATCAAACAGTTTAGCATAAGTCTGCAAAATAAAATGTGAAAAAAAAAAATGAAGGGGTATGAATACTTTCGCAAGGCACTGTATATACCTGACAAGGCTGTGTGTTACTTTACATGTATTCATTTGTGTCAATGAAATAATTTATAGGGAACACAACAAAACCAAATTCATTTAATCAGAAAATCAATTCTAGGCGTGATTAATGAACTCTATAAAGGTTTAATTGTTTTTAAATTGATTTAGATATTGATCCCTTCCCCACATGGAAGGTAATTTTGCTGCTGGTGAAAAAGCTTTAGAATTGAATACACTAATTGCAATATACAGTAGTTAAACAGGATACATGACTATGTTATGTGCAATCTTACAAAACCACTGGTGGATCAGGGTAAATCCCAAAATATACACACACAGCAGGAAAGAGATAGATAGATTGCAATGGGGAGCTAGTGAGTATCTAGGGGCACAATTCAAGAGAGATGTCTTTTTTAACCCCACAGGGATATATAATGGATAGCTTGGCTGTTCCTAACTCAGGTCCATGAGGAAATTTTTTTTCGCCTTCCTTCCGGAAGCAGTTTATCATCTTCAGCATTGCTGAAACTGTAGTTCAGGGATTTTTTCACAAGCATATATACTACAGCACAGGGAGGGGGTTGCTGGGACTCCATGAATCTGGAGGACATACATCACATTTATGTTTAATTCAAACATTCATTTGAAAAGCTGAACGAAAACACTGCGATCAGGCTTTGAGTTATGGCCCATAGGTGTACGAGTAGCATTTAGCAGCATTATAAATTCTGCTTTCTGATGGAAAACACTTGAGGCATGAGGACTCTTATTATTTAAAGATTTATTAAATGCACAGAGGTATATACAAAACCAATTATCCAATTTCACACTTTCAGCATTTCAAAACAGTCATGCTTTTTATTTTTGCTTCAGGTCTTTTAATCAAAATAATGATGGGCTTTCAAACAGAGACTCGAATGAGTTTATTTCACACAGTGAAAAAAAACACGCTCACAATGCTGGTTTACGTACCTTATTGGAGTCCTGTGAAACAATTTATCATTGATGGATTATTCCATTTTATGAGCAAATGTAGCTACAATTAAAAAGTATCAGATTCAGCTTCATCCCATCCGTTCCTCAAAACTCTGAGGATGAACCGGACAGAAAAAAACAAAAACGAGACCGTCTAATTGATTTCATTTCAGCCAGTCAATTATTGTGTTCAATAAAACCGTTCCCTGGAAATAAACATCTAAATGAAAAGGAAGGCATTCATGTTGAGGGATAGATTACGGGATAAGAGAGATTGAAGTTTGGCCAAAATTCATTTGAGAACAGATGTGTGTAAGTGCAAAAAAAAAAACAAAATGGTGGAAAAAGGCTCAGATGCATAAAATTATGTGAAAGCTAAAAGAGATAAGAAAAACAGCAATCGGAAAATCACTATCCAGATATATATTCTCAGAGGCCAGCAGTGCATCTGTTACTCACTGACTGCAAAGCTCCTCGATAAATGTGGTAATGTTCTGGCACAGGTGTGATTTGAGTCCTTGTGTCGCTGTAGCATCCTCTAAATGGCTTCATCTCATTCTACTAACATTTTGGCGGCGCAGACCTGTGAAAGATTCACTCTGATGTCAGCCCCAGTTATAAAAGTAGATCTTCTGCCAAATGGGCAAGTACTCCATCAGTGGACCTGAAAGGACAGGAAAAGAAATCCAGTCAGCACATATCTCCGAGCTTTTTTAAAGCTTTTAGTGTGACAGCATTGAACATCCACTGGGTGAGATGGATATGCTACTTACGTGCAACCAAACCAACTCCGGGAACGTAATCTGCCAAGAAGCGAAGGAGGAAGAGGATCTTCGTCCTGTGAGTGTAAGAGAGACATTAGATCTGGGAACAAAAAGCCCCATTATGCAGTTATAGTGTGTTGTGAAATCTAGATAAAATCTTATAAAAATCCATATTTATATTTTCTGGTGACTCAATATACTTCAAGCAAAATTGAAGAAATAACCGGTGTGACATAATTTTGAACAAATTCAGGGCAAAACAAAGTTCGTGTGGAGTTTGAACCAGCTTGCCAAGGCAAACTTTCCTGAAAAGTTCACTCTGGCTGGTTAACACCTTCAAACTATCATTGGTTCAATGGCGATGATGCAAAAAGTAGGTGTGGCTCTGAGGCTCCGCCTTCTTTGACTTGAAAATCTCCGGTTCATTTCTTCCGTTTAGTCCGTTGAGGTCAGAAGCGAGTAACATGAACACACTGGAGAGCTGCTTTATAGTAGAAACTTAAGTTGTAAATCTAACTGAAAGCTATGCTGACACCATTTTTCATGTTTAATACTATAAAACTGCTTGTTTTAAAGCAATCTATTGTATAAATTGCTATATAAATAAATGTGACATGACTGGAGATGGTGCAAACATATGCACATAACTATGATCAGATGTTTGCTTAACTGCTGTTTTCGAACCGCTGTCATTTTTGTTGTGTATTTATTTTGTTATCAAGAGGAAAGTAACCAGCTAATATTTACATATTCATGAGAATGCTGCTCAAAGGGGTAAAAGGGGCCTTTGATTTTATTTTCTCTAAATCACTAAACCATTTTTGCTGCAGCACTTTCCAAAACATCCGCTTTTCAAGATGCACATGAAAATTTGGCTGATCTTTAACACGATTCTGTGCTAATTTGATCTAATATATATATATATATATATATATATATATATATATATATATATATATATATATATATATATATATATATATATATATATATATATATATATATATATATATTTTTTTTTTTTTTTATATATATATATAAATGTTGTAGATGTAAGTAGCACATGAGAATCACTAAAAATGACTGAATATATTTTGAGACAAAGGTCTTCTTAATGATTTTCAGTTTTATTCAATGTAATTAAAGCAACAGAATATGTAAAAGTATAATATTTGGAATAAAGGTGCACCTGCTGTTGGGGCGAAAGGCACAATAATTAACATGATAATAAACAGCTGGCTGACTTTTCCATTTGTTGACATGACATGGTTAGATTCAGATGTTAAATATCATATATTAAGATGGGTGTCCACCTTGATAATCACCATATTTAAAATGAAACAATTATGATATTAATCATGTAATAATAAAATATAATTTATTTTAATCACTTTTATGATTTATCTTCACACAAAATCTGTTGCTCCATAAATGTTCAATACAAACATGTATATTTTTTCTGCAATCATACATAATGGGTGTAGTGAAAAGCAATTAAGGTGTGCCTTTATTCCTGTTGTACCCTTTATTGCTGCAAAGGTATTATATGCAAACTTATTTTTACCCCTAAGCAAAGAACGAAAACTTTGCAGTTATTATATAGGGCCTTAATCGGTTGCTAGGGTGTTCCGAGTGGTTGCTAAGCCTATATCAGATCTTATTTGACCAATTTCATTGTCTGTCAAGTGAAAATTTTAATTCTGTTTGCATAGAAAACAACTCTTCTCAAGCACTGCACAATTTGAGGTATCATTCATGTTTGTAGCACAAATTGTGCATGCTGAGTTACTCACCAAAGATTAATACTCAAGCATAAGGATTTGAACAAAACAGTGGATGCAATAAAGGAGACACTGACTCAGAGTATCGGTCATAGAAGGGGGAGCGGAGCAGGTAGTAGAGGAGAAGGAAAGCCCGTCTCCTCATCTCAGCGCGCTCTCTGCGGTTCAGCGCCTTGGTGTCACTCAACAGACTGAAACTGGACAGAAAACAGCATCAGATTGAACTTTTTTAAATCTTCACACACACACACTGAGAGAGACAGCAAAGAGAGAGAGAGGATGAGGGAGAGAGAGGTGCAAACTTAAGCACTCTGTACCTGGTTATCTCTAAGAGACCAGAGATGATCCAAGGCTTCCAGGAACGTTTTCCGCAAATCCCAAGACTAGTCACTTACAAATATTAAGGATGATGGGTCACCAACAATTTCATCACCACTGATCATCTTAAAACTTCATGGATTTTATAATGAACATACATTTTTGCAGTTATACCAAACTCTAAAATATTGTATTGAGTAGAAATTAAATTCCCAATGAAATCAAAATGAACAATTGTTTTTTTTATGGAATATTGCAGTATTTATTAACTGATTTATCCGTGCACATCATTATTTGTTTTTATTTCTTGCGCTCTTTTTAATCAAAATATCTTCCCCTCCCCTTTGCAGCGAAATCTCATCTCTGATGACATGTTTACTGGCACGAGGGCGGGGCAACCTGTCAATTACATGAGATCAACCAATAGCGAACCACAAACATACAATCAATTCCATATGGACATAATCAAGTCCCGCACAACATTTTTTATTCTCTGAGAAGCAGTTTCACTTGGACATACGTCGCAGTAGGGAAGAAAAGATTATCGCAACTATCATTTTATGCTGACTTAAAATATCCTTAACCTTAATCCTAATCCAGTAAACCACGAATAACTGGAAAAGCCATTGGTTAAAAAGTGGTAACCCTGAAAAACAATCAACTCTTAAAACTTATGAAATGTAATTTACAGAAACTAGTGTTGGCCTTCAAATAATAATTTTGGAAAAAAGGAGGCCTTGGATTAAAAAAAAAAAAAAAAAGAGAACCACTGCATTAGAGCATCCCTTTTTCATGGAAGAATTTGTAAAGAAAATGTGTAGCAGGTCACATAAAATAACACTTAAAAACCAAGCATCAGTATTAGTCCGAACATGCAAGCACTAATCTTACAACAGCTAATTCCAACATATGCGAGTTTTCCAATTGTTCCACTCTCCTGGGAATAAATGAACTATTCAACTATCCGGGATAATATTACACGGATATTGTTGTGAAAACTGTCATAAAAGACAATTAGTAGAAAGGATACAATGTACAAGCGGTCTTGCGATGTACAGGGACTCGGCGATGGTTTCCTGCAGACCAAGAGGAGTCGGACTTGAGTGGAGCTCCTCTTCCTGATTCCTACTTGTGTTCTTTTTTTGAGGAAGACCCCAAAGACGAGACTGTAATGATGGTGCTAGGACAAAAAAAAAATGGACAATACATTTTTATAATGGCATAGAACTTTTTCACACACTGGAAAAGGATCAAATGAAAAAGGACGCACTATACAGAAGCGATGGCTATTGCCAAGTCTTACCGCTTCCCAGTGGTCGGACCACTCTTCCTGAACGCTGGCCCACAAAAGAAGTGTCCTCATCACCTTCTTCTGTATTGTTCTCTGTGTAGGAAGTTCAATGTATGAGCGGTGCGCAGGAAATCACTTTTTGATATAAAGAACCCACCGTACACGGACTGCAGGAACAGACAGTTCCCTTTGGGTCTCCCGGTGTTACGTTCAAGGGCAAACTGCAGTAACTCCACAGGCTCTTACTGAGCCCTACACAATACTCAATTACACAATGACAGCTTATCTTGCACAGGCAATACACTGCTCTTATTGTCTCACACACTGTTTATTTACTGTCATCAGTGGGAGTGTTTTTGTACTTATTGTTGTGCGTTAATTGTTTGTTGTGACTGTGCTAAATACCCTACACGGCGGTTTCCAGAGACACTTCAGTTGTTTTCGTTGCCTGTCATGCAGTGGAAAATAACAATAAATTAACTCTGACTTTTGAGTTTGAATCCTTTGTGTTAGATTTTTGCATTTGGCATACTTTTATTCACATATATTTGATCAATTCTTGCATTCTTTGTGAATTAAACCTATGACCTTGGCGTTGCTAGCACTGCACTCTACTGTGTGAGCTTCAGGAACACTTAAGGCCAAAGTATACTTCAATTTTTATGCATAGGATGGATAGGGGGTCAGTGTACAGCGCGACGGAATATTTCATCATCAGAATGGTACGAGAATACTGAAAATGCACCACTGCATTTTTGTACGTGCAGGTTGCACATCCGCATTCAATTTTTTTGCAGTAATTACTTTATCCACAAGGTAGTAACCATGCCCTGGGGTTGTCGATTCCCAAGGTAGTCAAAGAAAGACTGCATAAACAGAACAGACCGGAATTCAACACAGATGAGAGATTGTGTGAAGAGGTCAGAAAGTAGCCTCATTTGTACAACTCTAGCATGAAAGAATTCAAAGATGTTTACATGGGTGTCACTCATAAGGGTATTGCAATTTTTCGCAACGCACATGCATTGAATGCCTGTGTACATGTACGAGTTAAGTGAATTATACTTTGCAAGGGTGTGCATTCAACTATGCGCGTATTCAACTATACTTTCTGCTTTAGTAACCAAGATATTGAACGTGATGTGTTTCCAATGTTTCCATCCACCTATTTTTATGTGAATTTTGGGATATTGCATTAAAATTAGGCTGCATGAAAATGGCATAAATTATAAAAATGCACATAAAAAGTGAATGGAATCAACTGATGCAGATAATTTTTTATCAGATAACAAGACGTGCGTAAACTACAATGGAAACACATTTACCGAATAAATCCCTTGATGCACAACAAAAAACGCAGAGGATGCGATTTGATAATTAACTAGTGGACAATTTATATATTGTGGACCAATATACATTGATAGATAAAGCGAGAGACATTAGATTTATAGATCAAAGTTATTTAAAATCCAATGTCTGTCTGTCTATCAATATATATTGGTTCGCAATATATAAATTTGTCCACTGGTTAATTATCAAATCGCATCCTCTGTTGAGGTAAAATGACTTGTTTTTTTTGTTGTGCATCAAAGTAATTATTTTATATATATATAAATATAGGGGGTATTTTCCCTAGTAGAGTACTCATTTACCAATCGGTGCTGAAATTTTAAAAATATGATGAGCGGATTCGTAAACACCTGATTGGCCATTGTGTTGACGCGCTCATCGGATATGTCTGTGATTGGCTACAATGATCAACGGACGGGAGTGTTTGAAAGCACATGGAAGTGTTTGAATTTGAAAGCGTTATGAAAGCGGGAGCAGGAGCCTTTGAAAGCAGGTGTCTATCAGCGGATGGCTGCTTTCAAACACTCCCATGTGTATCTGTGCAAGCGCTCGGTGAAGAGTGTCATTAATGACTACATTTACAATGTTTTTGAAGCTTTGGTCATTGTAGCCAATCAAAGATATATCTGATGAGCGTGTCAACACAATGGCCAATCAGAGGTGTTTATGAATCCGCTCAACAGCACTCAAAGCGCAACATTTTTAAAATTTCAGTACCGACTTGGAACCGAAGTCCGTTCTTTTGACAACACTATTCCCTAGTTGCTTATAAGAGCATTTTAAGACTTAATTACTTACTTTGATTAAGTTTTCATTTGGATATATTCTGACATGATCAAAGACCTTACTTTTGTATTTTTTCGCACTAGAATTGTATTTTCATATTTCCTATTCATTTCTTATGGCGGTCAATTGTGACCATGAAGTGAAAAGTGACTTTTTTAATGAAGTCTTTTCTAGTTATTTTTGCAAACATTTTTTCAAATATTAATACGCTTGTGGTTCTTGTCTATGACATCTCACCTTGACTACAGAGCTGAGAGTCCCTGTCCAGAGGAATTATAGGTGGTGATGTCTGGATGCCCGATTTGTACCAGAAAAGCAGGAGACAGCGCAGAATCGCTCTGAAAACACATGAGAGAATGGCAAAATAGGACAATAGAAATGAGGCCACAGCGATAATTATCAGATTAAGTGTTAGTTCAACTCAACATGACAATTCTGTCCTGAATAAGAGCTACAGCAGAAGGATATTCATAAAATAACAACTTAAATATTTGTGTTTTGCACAGCTTAAGGAATCATATGGACTGTGATACTTTAATGGTGTTTTTTGTGTCCTCTTTTGAGTTTCATTTGGAGTGCATGTCTTCATTCACTTTTTTTGTATGGAAAAGAGCACCCAGGACATTCAGCTAAAGTCATACATGAAATGACATGATGGTGCATAATTGATATGTCCTTTTGGTGAACTACTCCTTTAAGCATACTACCTCTGAAAACAGGGTCCTTACTTGGCAATCTGAATAAGAACAATAACAAGCCAACGTCCAGCCTCCCCCCACAGCTTGGCGGCCCCCATCTCAGTGAAAACCTCCACATACTCCAGTACTGACAACCAGGTTAACAGCTTCTGTTGAGAAAGAGACTACACACACACACACACACACACACACACACACACACACACACACACGGTCCAAAAGGAAAGAGGTTAGCCGTGCTGTAGTCTCAGCCTTAGCATGTCATTATTAAAATTAATTATTAAAGTTCTTTATTATTGTGTTTTAATCCATTTTAGATTAAAGTGATAATTCACCCAAAAATGAAAATTACTCACCCTCATGTCGTTCCAAACCCATAAGACTTTCATTCATCTTCGAAACACAAATGAAGATATTTTTAACTAAGTCTGAGAGATTTATGTTCTTCCACTGAAAGTCTGTTCACCCAAAACTCTGGCACTTCAAAACATTCATAAAAAGATTGTAAAAGACATCCATATGAATTGAGCAGTTTAATCCAAGTCTTCTGAAGAGACACAAATCAAACAATCTCTTTATATAATGAACACATTAAATTTACTGGGTTTTTTTTTTTAGCAAACTTAAATTTGGTTAACATGAGGGTTTTGGGGTTTGTTCTTGTGTGTCACAACAACTCTTGTTTGCTTAATGTTTATGTGTGAATAAAAGCCTAAATTAAATGCGTTCATTACATAAAGTGATCATATCTCTTAAGACTTAAGAATTTAAACAACTCGATTCATATGGATTTTTTTTTACAATCTCTTTGTGAACATTTTGAAGTGTCAGAGTTTTGGATGATTGACATTTAGTGGCGGGACAGAAATCTCTCAGATTTCATTAAAAATACCTTCATTTGTGTTTTGAAGATTGTTTGTGTTTCGAAAGTCTTAAAGGGTTAGTTCACCCAAAAAATAAAAATTCTGTCATTAATTATTCACCCTCACGTCGTTCCAAACCCATAAGACCTTTGTTCATCTTCGGAACACAAATTAAGATATTTTTGATGAAATCTGAGAACTTTCTGTCCCTCCATTGACAGCTACGCAACTACGACTTTGACGCTTCAAAAAGTTCATAAAGAGATCGTGTGGCGATCAGGGCGGGCGAGAGCTGTGAGGGAACGGTGCGAGGCCGGTGGCGCGATAGTTAATGAGCCCCACTGGCCTTGAGTCTCTCACGGAGGAGCTCTGGGAGCATAAAAGGAGGAGCAACGACAGTGAAGGACGAGGCCTGGATATTATTTTATGTTTTATTATGTTTGTGTGACCGGCAGATGTCCGCGAGGGTCTGCCGGCATTACTTTCGTTTTGTTCTTTGTTTATTTTGGTATTAAAGTTTGTTAAATGTTCGCCGGTTCTCGCCTCCTCCTTCCCGTATATACGAACTGTGTTACATTGGTGCCGAAACCCGGGAGGAAGAAGGGACATGCTGTTGGAGAGCCCTGCTGAGGGGGATCGCGGTGCTGCGGAGTTCGGGCAGCGCGGGAGTGAAGACCGCGAGAGGCTGCCCAAGGCGGTGGTACTGGAGCCTTGTGAAAGGTGGGACGGAGACCCAGATGCCATGCTCCTGGGACGAGGTGGGGTGGCTGCCATCCAGGAGGGAGCGGAGGAGTCGCCGCTGACCACCGTGGGCCGAAGCCTGCTGCCGTCCGCCGTGAAGGGGAGGAGCAGGGGACGGGGGACTCGCTGCCGGCTGCCCTGAGCCGGAGGAGCCATCGCCGGCCACCAGGAGGCGGTCGAGGATTGGGCCGTCTACCGAACGTCCAGTGCCATCGCATGGCACTGCGAGGAAAAGCCTCTCGGCAAGCTGAGGACCGAGTGGCAGTGTGTCTGGGAACCGGACCCAGAATCTTTTTCCTCTCTCCCTTCTCCCGTCCTGTCGCTCCCCTCGCTTCCGTCTCCTTTCTCTCATCTCGTCTGTCCTTACCCCCAGGAGCTGCGGCCGCCTATATGTATGTGGGTATGTGGCGACCAGGGCGGGCGAGAGCCATGAGGGAACGGCGCAAGAGTTAATGAGCCCCACCTGCGAGGCGCACCGGCCTTGAGTCTCTCACGGAGGAGCTCCGGGAGCATAAAAGGAGGAGCGACGACAGTGAAGGACGAGAGAGGAGCAGGCCTGGATATTATTTTATGTTTTATTATATTTGTGCGACCAGCAGACGTCCGCGAGGGTCTGCCGGCATTACTTTCGTTTTGTTCTTTGTTTATTTTGGTATTAAAGTTTGTTAAATGTTCGCCGGTTCCCGCCTCCTTCTTCCCGTATGTATGAGCTGTGTTACAGATCGTAAAACTATAAAAACATGAATTGAGCAGTTTAGTCAAAATTTTAGGCTTTTATTCACATATAAGCATTGTTCAGTGAACATACACAGAAGCTCAACTGAACCTGCTTGACGCGCAAGAACAAACCTCATTGGATCTTGCGAAAGCTCAAACGTGCTGCATAACGTGAGAATGAACCTCACTGCTTCACACAAGTCAAGCGAACATGCTTGAGCTTCCGTTTACCATAAATTATGTGTGAGCTGATGAATGTTTGTGCTTGAGTAAAAGCCTCAATCTGTTCAGAAAATTTGGACTAAACCACTTAATTCATATTGATTAGTTTTACGATCTCTATTGAAGCATCAAAGTGGTAGTTGCGTAGCGGTCTATGGAAGGACAGAAATCTTTCAGATTTCATGAAAAAGATCTTCACTTGTGTTCCGAAGATGAACGAAAGGCTTACAGAACATTTAACCCACCCATAAATGAAACAAAATGAACAGTGGCTGGGCGCTTTACATGTCAGTCAGACGGTCTCTTTCTGTCTAAGTGGTGGTTCTTGGCTAGAATAAGCCAGAATGAGAATGAGGACTAGATTTTTACTCCATTTTCTCTGGCTGGAGACTAGTTGGACTACCACAAACTCAATATAAAGTCAAACAGCCTCTAAGGAGGTCCATTAAGGTCATGGTTCAAATGCCCAAGGCTGTAAATGCAAACTCATTCTTCTTGTCCCTGTGGCTGAGCTGCTCTGAAAATACCGGTCTTTAAATGTGTTTATTCTTGTGCAACTGCCAATGGAGCCAAAGCCAAAGCCAAATATGTCTCTCAAATACAAACATAAAAGAAAAAAAACAATGAAGAATCTTTGCAGACTGCGCTTGTTGAAGGGGTCAGGCATATTTCACATGCTGCCCATTTCAAAGCCACCTTGAGCAATACGAGGCTGTCATCAGTGGGGTGAAAATGTGGAAAACAACAAGTCTATTGCAGAACAGTGACAGAGTTGGGGCAAAAGACTTGGGAAATACATTTTTTGACAATGTGTAGTCAAAGAAAGCAGTGGGCTGTGACTTTGAACAAATAAAGCTTGCCGCAACTTTGAATCTTCTCTCTTGAAGCAGACACAGACTGTGCTGTTCTAAGGTTTCACAATAGAAAACTCTCATTCGGAGATAACTTTATGGTGGTTGCCATGCCAACTGCACATGCACATATCGGTCCCTTATGCAAGTGTGATTTGATTGAGAGAAAAAACTGCCTTAGAAGAGTCATTTTATGAGGAATCAAAGTTTCTTGAATTTTTAAATAGATAAAAGAACTTGATGTACCATGAAAACATAATGTAACTGTCAGATAGGAGTGTGTGATATTGTTTTAACGACGTGGAAGCTGACATTATCGAGTATGTCACTCACTTTGCAAAAACCAGAACATGTATAATGACCTAAGAATTCAATATATGAAGGCAAAAAAGCTCCTGTATGAGTTTTTGTCTTATATTTTTATTCAATATAGTTAGGCAATACCACACAAGCATGCTGTTTTTTTTTTGTTTTGTTTTTTACTGAATATCAATATGATCAGAAATGTGATCATACTTTACACAACAGTTCCATGAACAAGAAATAATATTGTGAGTTAGATTTTTGAAACAAAATGGTCAATGTTGTCTGTTTTTGCTCAGTTTTGGTCGTGGAAATAGTCCCATACAAAGCCTAAAATCCAAGCAACATACAGCGATGTTTAGTTCCTGAATGAATCAGCATTTTTGAACAAATCAGTTATTCAATGATCCATTTATACAGTGTCACTTGCTTCGTTCCTAAACGAAACAGCCATTCATGCAGCCCAAGACCATGATGCTACCACCACCATGCTTGACTGTAGGCAAGACACAGTTTTCTTGGTACTCCTCACCAGGGCGGACACCATCTGAGCCAAACAAGTTTATCTTAGTCTCATCAGACCACAGGACATGGTTCTAGTAATTCATGCTCTTGGACAGGTTGTCTTCAGCAAACTGTTTGCGGGCTTTCTTGTGAGCCAGCTTCAGAAGAGGCTTCCTTCTGGGATGACAGCCATGCAAACCAACTTGTTGCAGTGTGCGGCATTGGAGCACACTGACAAGCTGACCTTCCGCTTCTGCAACCTCTAAAGCAATGCTGGCAGCTAAGCCTGGGCGATAAAATGGTATCGATATTTATCGACGGTACGTCTTATTCGATAATGATATAAAAAAATGTTTGATATAACTCTCTTAAATGCATTAAAATGTAAACAAACATGAAGTTCGGTTGCATGAACAACTCTCGCTCCATCCCTGCTGGATCAGAAATAGACGCCCTACGAGCAACAGCAAACACGTTACTGTGTTGCGCAATCGCCAATTGACACATGACACGTTAGTCGATTACATTGTTACTACCAGGTGGCAATAAGCGACTGTTAAAAATGTATTTGACGTTGAATTTTCATTCAACACACATCCAGTAATGAAACAAGAGTATTTATGGGCATCATTGAATCGTATATCCAAACTGATTTTTTTAAAATAATGAATTCAAATATATTTAACATTTTTAAAAAAAAGACTGCAGCAATTAATATTTGTCAGAACCTCTAGTAAATTACATTATTTTGTTTAGTTTACATTCAGAATTGTGATCTCGGTTTGAAACAAACAAAACAAACCAAAAAAATCTAAATTTATCCAGAATTGTGCAGCCTCAAGTTTCTTTAACACTTATTTATTTAATCTTCATATAAAATAAGAAATATTTGCTTACATTTTATTTAGCTTAAATTTAATGTTAAATTCAAACATTTTTTTCTACTATTTTTTTTAGAATAATTATTGATACCGATCAATATGAAACATTATATCATGATAATTTCTTTTAGCTGTATCGCCCAGCCCTGGCAGCACTCATGCAACGTTTTTTTGAAGCCTTCTGCACCTGACTCACAGCACAAGGACTCAACTTCTTTGGCCTGTTCCGAGTGGAACCAGTCTTGTAAATCCTCTCTCTATGACCCTGGCCACTGTACTGTAACTCAGTTTCATGGTGTTACCAATCTTCTTATAACCAATGCCATCTTTGTGGAGAGCAACAATTCTAATTCTCAAATCCTCAGAGAGTTCTTTGCCATGAGGTGCCATGTTGAACATCTAGTGGACAGTATGAGAGATTTGTACTCAAAGCACCAAATTTTAACTGCTCTAATACAAGATCCACACATTTGTATGGTCCTGTCAAGCAGATGGCTTTGCATGGTTAAACAACATACAAATGTTATCACTTAGGGTTTACTCACTTACTCACTTACTGTAATAATAATTAGTTTTCTGTCTATAAATATATCAAACCAGTTGTTCCCTTGTCTATTAAAACATGTAAATATTAAAGTGTCCATGGTTTCTACATATCAATATAAAACCAGAATTCGAGGGTAACGCAGGTATGACACAATTGACAGGCGACTCCTCACGAGTCCCGGAGCCTTGGTTAAAATTGCAATTTTTTCACGATTTACAAATAGTTGCAAACATTGGGGATATTGTAGGTACTCAAGTGAGTACAATATATATCACTGGCCTAGTGGTTTTTGGATATTTTACTGCAAAAATCTTACATATTGTATCTTTAAAAGCAAGAAATTGACATAAAAGAAGATGCATACATCTAGTAAGGTTAGAACAAAAAACAAAAGCCCCTAGAAATAAATTTAAGATTTATAAACAAAATCCCAGAAAATATTGATAGAATTTTGTCAGTATCACACACATTACTGTCAGAACTCAAAACTTACTCTCTAGTTCAAAAAGAGCATTTAAAACTACACTAAAACATTCTGATGTTAAATAGAAGTTGAAGTTTACTTTTCAGCCTGACTAAATGTTTGTGCAACGTCATTCAAGGTGGATCGTTTTATGTATCAAAATGAGTGGACCATATCATGTGCAAAAGGGACTCTTCCTAAAGTCACAGCAACAAAAATGGACCATTTAATTTCTAGAGTCAGAGATAAGGTGGAAAATTAAACCAAAAAACCCTTCACTAACATTAAAAGATGACCTCAAAGAAAAAAAGACAACCTTTAATTATATATTAATGTATAATAAGACCTCAATAAGGAACATGCATTACCACAGGCAATGTCCGAGAGAGATTCTTCCGTAAGATGCCATCATTCAGCAGCACTAGCAGGTTAGACGCTGAGTAGACTGCAAATCAAAGTGAGAAACACATAAAACACAACACAATTTATAGAAGGGCATGCTCATACATCAACATTAATACAAATATAAAACAAAAAGGGTTATATAAAGCAGTGAATCCTACCCAACTCTGAGATTTCATGAGAGTCTGAGAAGCGACCTGTAATGAGAACAATACATTGAAGTCATAATTCTGTGCAACCAAAGAAATTCACCTAAAACTGTCTAGAGCTGTAATCTAGAGGCTGGATACTTTGAAGAAGCTCAAGCATAAAAAATAGATTTGCTTAACATTGCAGTCATAGTTTCCATACTCCAATTTCTGTTATTTCAGTTTTTATGACTTATTTTATTCTAAAATGTGGAACATAGTAGCTAATAATAAAGAATGAGTAGGTCTGTCCAAACGTTTGACTAATAAAGGATACATACAATAAACGGGCAGTTGGCATGATAAGTCCTATTGTATCCTATTGTGGCATGACAAACTTAATCTAAAACTATTTGAACAACATTTCCTAATTTTTTAAAATATATATCTTATGTTAATTAGGCAAAATTAAATCGTTGTAATTTTAGAAATGTGCACGACGCATGCAAATTATAGATTCCACATACGTTCGATGAATTTTAATGTTTTTGAAATAAAAAAACAAGTAGAAATACAGAAGATAACAACACAATACAAACAACTGCAGACTAAAACACAATAACTGAATAAACATACATCTAGGTTTGAATTTAGCACGATGTCAGAGAGAATGTTTACTTTCACTTTGACAGACATCCAGTCTCTCACCTGCGATCAGGTAACTCAGCGCGCGCACTGTGCTCTCCAGATGAGACGCGGCCGCCGGGTTCGTCCTCACATACTCCTGATAACGCGCATAAACACGACTTAATTTATCCATGTAGAGCACCGACATCACAATCAAAGCAATAAACTCTCAATCACACACAACACATCGCAGAAAACACACGGAGAGACGGACACTTCCGCAGAGCGTTTTCCTTTGACGCCACTTCCTGTTCGAGCCATTTAAAGACGCAGTAACCTGTTTAAAAGGCTTTTTTGCCTATACGTCTGTAATACAGCTGTACAAAGACATTTATTAATGATGCACAGACGTAAGTGTGTCTATAGACATTCTCAATAGCAGGTACTTAGGTAAGGTACTCAAAATAAATGATTAAAATTTCGCATCTTTGCTTGTGCAGGTTGCCGATTAGTTATCTGAACCATGGAGCTGGTCACTCTGGAGCTGGTTACAGAAAAATCGTCATGGAATTTACCAAAAACTGAATACTTTGCACCCACCAGCTAAAGGTATTTACAATGGATAAACTTTAGTTTATATACAGTACTGTGCAAAAGTCTTAGGCACGTTAGTATTATAACACACACTCACACTCTCACACACACACACACACACACACACACACACACACACACACACACACACACACACACACACACAAAAACGGTTTTGAGCCAGTTATATATTTTGTTGGTATATATTTGGTTTTAAGCCAGTTATGTATTTTGCTGTAGTGTGTCAGAAGAAAAAATCAGTTTAAATTTCCAAACATTATTTTGCCATTCCAGCGAGATCTTTGTATCCACATTTATTAATGAACTTTTATTAACTAAATCAAACCAATATTTGGTGTGACCACCCTTTGTGTTTAAAACCGCTTTTGTTCTAGGTACACTTGTGCATAGTTCAGGTAGCTTTGCAGGTAGGTTTCTTCAAGTGTCTTGGAGACGTTGCGGCAGTTCTTCTGGATTTAATCAGTTTTTTTTGGGGAGAAAATACTAATGTGCCTTTAGACTTTTGCACAGTACTCTATATGTCTAATAATTATTATTATTATATATGTATATATTGAAGCTTGCTTCCACCGCTGAAAAAAGAGAAGGTAGTTGTGGCTTTTATCTCAGAATTTTGACTTTTCTCAGAATTGCGAGATATAAACTCACAATTGTGATTTTTTTTTCTTGCAATTCTGAGTTATTTTCTCAGAATATACTGTAAACTCATAATTGCGAGTTATAAAGTCCAGTTCTGAGGAAAAAAAAGTGACTTTTTTTAGAATTGCGAGTTTATATCTCATAATTCTGACTTTATAACTCACACACACACACACACACACACACACACACACACACACACACACACACACACACACACACACATATATATATATATATGAATTCTGGAATCCACTGCAGCTTCAATATATATATATATATATATATATATATGAATTCTGGAATCCACTGCAGCTTCAATATATATATATATATATATATATATATATTTAAGTTATTAATCAACAATTATCTTTGTGTTAAATTATTTGAATGACTTCTTCAACATATGTTAAAGCATTTATTTTCCTTGTCATCTTCAAGCACTAGAGAATAATGATGAATACTGTCTGTACCTCTCACTGAGAGAAAAGAACACGTTATCAGTATGTTTTGGGAAAGTTTCCTGTTCAAAGCAAACCTCAGACCAACTCCTGCCTTGAAGAAGCTGTGAATCCTGTGTATCTGTGTGGATGTGTGCTACATTGTAAAAAAAAAAAAATAAAATCTGTAAAAAAAAAAAATGGTAAAAAGTCTGGCAGCAGAGCTTAAATTACAGCAATAACCATAACCATTTCACAAAATTGCATGCAAAAACTGTAAAAATACAGAGTAGACTTTACAGTCAAACTTAATTGAATTTAAGTATATTACTGTTGATAATCATTTATTAAACCGTGGAAAAAAATGATAAATCATGTCAAATTACATAGAAAACAACTAACTTTCAGGTTAATCTCTGCAAATTTAAGTTTTTTTTTAGTTATTTTATCAAGCTGCTGTCCATCTACAGTCATTTACTTTTAAAATATAGATTTTCCATGTACTGTACAATAACTAAGAAATGATTTATAAAAATGTAATTAGCACATAAATTAAAAAACAAATGTTTGCATTTTTACAGTATTAATCTTTATTTTTACAGAACCACTCACAACTTCATTAACAAAATATAGTACCAAATACATTTAATCAAAGGAACATGCACATGTACAGTATTAGTCATTGTACATAAGACATTGTATGTCAAGTTACTTAAATTATAGGAAATACAAGCTTAGTATATAGAACATCTATATTAAAATATCTACATTAAAAGACAATTTCTGTATACTTTTGTACTGTAATATTGCTGTTATTTTATACATATATGATTACATTTTATCCAAAGTGACTGCAAATTAGGAGAACAATGGAAGCAACAATAAGCACAATGACAATTTCCACTTAGTCTAGCACTGTATGCATAGTAATTTTTTTTTTCTTTTCTTTTTTCAGCTAAAAAGAAAGATAGTATTAACAGGTCAATAGTTCACAGAAAAGATGCATCTTTAGCGGTCTCTTGAAAATGGTTTGAGTTAGTCAGGTTATTCCACCAGCAGGGAACAGTCCAGGTAAAGGTCTGTGTTTGTGCCCCTTTGGGATGGCACCACAAGATGCTGTTCACTTTCAGAGTGCAAGCTTCTGGAGGGTGTGTCAGTCTGAAGCAGAGAGTTTAGGTACAGGCTTGCAGAGCCAGTTGTTTGTTCTGTTGTGTAGCATGTTCCGATAGGAATGGCTTGATCTTCCCAATGTTGTACTGGGCAAATCTGCAAGATCGGGCAGTTCCAGCACTGTAGTCTGTGAAGTGATCGATTATAACACAAAGAATGGGTGGCTGAGACCATTTGAAACATTTGAATGGAGTGATAAAGGGAGCTGTAAAGTATTTTTGTTGAAGTACAATGTCATTTTGACCATAATAAGGTACCAAATCTAACTATAAATATTACAGTAGTATAGAAAAATACTATACATACATTTACAGGTAAAATCGAACTCTGAGCCTCCTGTAGCTACCTATTCTGTCAAACAACTTCCCTGTGCAAGGGATCATAGGGGCCCAAAGCGCCATCAGTTGTACCCTTCGAAATCCTTCATTCTGAAGGGCCCTTTGAAGTGGCCCGTTTTGAGCACTTCAATTTGGAACGACCCTTCAATATGGCGGCCATGATTGTTTTCACTCCGATGTGCCCTTCGGAGGGCGATATATCCCATTTGGAATGCACCGTATGTTTTCATATAATCTGGTCATACAGCGGTTGGATGTTTTTTTCGTGTTAAATGCGATTTGCATGCGTAAACGCGTTAACGTTGACAGCCCTAATATATATACACATATATATATATATAAAAAAAAAAAAAATTATATATATATATATATATAAATATAATTACTCTGTACAGTATGTAAAATGTTTCAGAACCTTCCATGAACAATGTGTAAATATATATTTTTTTTGTGCTAAGTTTTTTTTCTGGTCTTCAACATTATTGAAGACCAGATAACTTTTAATGATCATTCTAATAATTTTACTGGAGGAACGTTTGTTTATAACTTTGAGAGAACCTTTGCCAGAACGTTCTGAGAACATTCCCTATACCCTGAGTACCCTCACAATCTGCATGATGTGCTCAGCTTGATCGTTTTTAGAGTGACGAATGATCAGACTGAGTTTATGCAACAACAATAAAAGTTTTAGCACCTCTTACTGTTTCACAATCTATTTTTAAGAGTACAGCAGTTTTTCAGTGTTTACAGCAGTTTGGTAGTCTTCTGTTCTAAACATTTTCTCTCTTTGAACCAGTAATCTTCTAAAACCTCATCTACGGGTCAACAGCGCAGACAGGGATTAGAAAACCTCTTGATGCATGACCCAAAATTGAATATAGCCCACAACCATCGTCAGCGCTTTCAAATGAACTAGAATTAATTGAGCATATGCGTTTATAGAAGCAATCCACTTTCATCTCTTTAAAAGGTTAATGATCCATTTCTCACTTTATGTTAATAACTGAACACTAGAGGTTGCAAAATCTCACAAGTAAGTTCAAGCATCACCATCAGAGTGTGGCCTGTGTTTGTTGGCCATCTGGCACTGGTGGGCATCTAGAGATGGGCAGAGTGGGCACACATGAATATACACACACTGTAGAGAGAATGAGAACACATCTTATTTATAGGCATATGGATTAGTCTTGAATGTAGATAGAATCTGCGTTACCCCCTGACTTGATATAAATCTGAATTTATAAGAATATAATTCTAGTATGTTATAACATAATATAGTAATATAATTCTGGTAAGATATTTTAAAGGGATATACTTTATCGCATCATACCGTTATACCTCAATAATATTCATATAGTTAAACTAGCTAAAATTTTCCTTTCTAAAAAAAGCTGTCACAGGTGGCTGTGATGATGCACATGAAGATGAGGAATCAAACAAAAGCAGTATTTAATATTAAATCCAACTCAGAAATACTCTGGAGAGCACAGGAATTTGAGGAATAACACAACCACATTCATTTTGATGGCACAGAGCAATGAACAGACCGAACACGGTTTAAATATAGAGATAATTAACAGAGAAAGGAACAGGTGTGGGGTTAATTAAAAACCAAGGAAACTAACGGTACACAGGCAAATGAGCACAGAAAAAACAGTAAAAAATTAAACCAAAACAGAACATACAAATTGCACCTACACACTACTGCTTATACTGTATACGTTCAGAAGGTCTTCCGGGTTTGTGGAATTACACACACAGACCAGTCACTAGTCATGTGCCGATCACTGAAAACTGAGACCCACACAGCATTTTCTATCCCCTAACCCTAACCATACCCCTAAGTCTAAGTCTAAGTCATTTTGTTTTATTTTTAAACATCATTTGTATGATTTATAGGCTGTTTTCCTCATGGGGACTAAAAAATGTCCAAAATGACATTTTGTCCCTGTGAAGTATAGGGAATACTTGAAGCACACACATACACGTGCACACACACACCTACACACAGACACACACACACACACACACACGTTTATGTGGTTTATGGGAACTCTCCATAGGCGTAATGTTTTTTTTATACTGTACAAACTATATAATTTATCTCCTTACACTAACCCTATACCCAAAACTTACCCATCACAGAAAACTTTAGCCATTTTTTTTAATAAAAAAAAAACAACAAAAGATGTCCTTGTAAATGTTTAGTTTACAAGTACAAATGAAGTGTCCTCTCAAACCATGTTTACATTGTAATACCCATGTTATTATACACATTTGTGTCCTCATAAACCATACAGAAAACACCCACCCACACACACACACACACACACAAAGATTTTTTGAAAAAAAAAAAAAAAAAAATCTGTTGTAACATTGAAAGCATGCAAATTATGTTAAGGTGAGAAAATGATGCAGAACATTAATTTGTGGGTGACCTATGCCTTTAAGTCTTGACTTGTTTATTAGGTCTCTGTGTGTAAAAATAGTTTGAAGCTATATTTACTAAAGGACACAATTCTTTGTCCTTTAACAGATTCTTGAACCGCTAATTATGAGTGTTGACAATATATAGAAGGCATTCTGGGAGATAACATGATGTGACAGGACACAGTTAGAGGAGGCTGATTCACTTCGCACATGTACAGTGATGATATTGTTGTTTACTTAGGCTTTCTTTCTTTCTTTCTTTCTTTCTTTCTTTCTTTCTTTCTTTCTTTCTTTCTTTCTTTCTTTCTTTCTTTCTTTCTTTCTTTCTTTCTTTCTTTCTTTCTTTCTTTCTTTCTTTCTTTCTTTCTCTCTCTCTCTCTCTTTTAAACCTCCAAGGTAGGGTTCAGAATGTGTTTTTAAAATACACACTCCTTTCTGAATTAAATTTTAATATCTTGCATCCTCTTGAAGGAATTTAAATTTGATTGGCACATGGTTCACCACTGTCCTGCGATGATTAATTCAGTCTTAATCAAAAGCACAGATTTAATTTAGTATTTGATCCCTCTGTTATATCCCCTGTGCATACTGAGAGAATGAAGACGGCGTTCTAAATGCTTAAGCAGATTTTTGTCAGGATGTTTTTTTATTAATGATTTTACAGTGTCATTGTAAAAATCTAACCACAACAACGGTTTACATGTTTTCACTTTTTCATGTCAGCTGGAAAGGAATGTCATTTCAGAGTCTGAGCAAGTTATTAATATTTTGATGAGAATTCAGAGATTTTTTTTTTCCCTTTTTGAATAACCTGCAGCAATGAATCATGGACTAGACCAGGAACATAAAGAAAGTGCATTTACAATAAGGTTCCATTTGTTAACATAACATTAGTTAACTAAGTTAACTTGAACCAACAATGAAAAATAATTTAAAAACATTTATTAATCTTAGTTTTAACAGTTTTAACATTTACTAATACATTATTTAATAATAATAAAAAAACATTCAAGATATGACCTCTATAAAGTCAACAATTAAATAATATTTACCCTATTTACTTTCTTGGTAACACTAAGGTCATGTTATTTAATGTTAGTTAATGTATTAACTATGGTAACAAAGATGAATAAAAACTGTAACAAATGCATGCCTCATTAGTTAATGCATTAACTATTAATATTTCTTCTAAATTCAGCATTTAAATAGATTTGTATCTATATTTTTATCCTATTTATTACAAAACCATATAGAATTTATCAGAATTTATTGTTTTTCATCCAGAACATATAATTATTGTCAGCTATTGCAGTATCGGCAAGATTTTTTTTATTGGCGACGCATATTAAAAACTAAAACTTAAGTAAACTAAACTAAATCTTAACTAAAACTACTCTGTCAGAAGTCAAAACTTATTTTGCTTTATAATTGATTTTGATTCTTATTGTACTGAATTGAATCAAAGTTGAACTGACTCATAGTGAATGAGGACAATATCTTCTGTAGAGCAGGATAGTTTGCTCAAAAATAAAAATTCTGTCAACATTTAGTAAGTTTTTCCAAACCTGTATGAGTTTCTTTCTTCTGCTGTACACAAAAGAAGATACTTCAAAGAATGTTGGTAACCAGACAATTGACGTCACCCATTGACTTCCATAGTAGGAAAAAAATACAATGGAAGTCAATGGGTGCCGTCAATTGTCTGGTTACCAACATTTTTTTTAACCATCTTCTTTTGTGTACAGCAGAAGAAAGAAACTCATACAATTTTGGGACAACTAGCGGGGGATTCATTTTTGGGGGGAACTATCCCTTTAACTGACCTGAACTCATTTCATAATTGATAGAACTGAATTGAACTGAACTGAATCAACACTCAAAAAAATGAACCTTCACTGTTGTTAGTTTCACTCAAACCACCCTTGTTCACATAACTTAAAGAACTCATGTGATGAGCTCTACATGAATGTAATCTAACTCCGTTGTTTCTACTAAAATTGAGTATTGTCAGCTTTACTTAGTAAGTGTTTGTTCAGTCAACTTAACATTGCTGTGTGAAACGCACACATTATTGTTGACATAACTAACTGTGCAGTGGATCCGTAGTTCCCAGCATGCTTTGCAAGGGACTGCATTAGCAGAGTAAATTTAGGGATTAAAGTGTTATTTTATGTTTTTCAGTAAAGGGAAAGATGTTGTTAGTTTATGTTAGTGTTTAATGTTCAGTTATGTTGGACATTTAGAGTAGTTTCTGTAATGTTTTTGCATTTTATGGTTACCATTATGCAGAAGAGTGTCGCCTGTGTTTAGGCTGTGCGCACTTATATGTATGTTTATAGGATGTAATTCCTGCTCTCGATTTAATTGAGTTTGTTCAATTAGTTATTTTTTGAGTGCATTTTGGGGTGAGGGGCTGCATTCTGATATGTTGTATCCTTTTTATTTAAATGATTATTCAAAAAAAAAAAAAATGTTCACCTTACGTAGTCAACATAACATTATTAAGTAAACTGCACATATAAATATTATGTAACAGTGACATTCAAATGATTTGTATTTACTTAAAGAAATTTTGTCAGCTTTACTTGAATTTCTTTTGTTCATTCAACTAAATAGTTTTGTGTACAAATTACTCAATATTGTTGCATGGAACCACTTGAAACTTATTTTTTAAGTAAATCCAACAATTCATTTTTTTTTTTTGAGTGAACACTGAACTGACTTCAGCTGAATAATGTCCTTTTAGAGCTGATTTACAGCAGAATTGAATTCTATTTGCATCACTGATCATTATCACTGTGAAGCTGCTTTGAAACAATCTGTAGTGTATAAAGCGCTATACACATTAATGTGACTTGACTTTACATGCTTTTCCAGAACATTTATTAGAAGTTAGAAATCAAATAAATATATGATAAAATATATGATACAACAAATAAAATATATGATACAACCCCTTGATTTTCGAATGAAAAGACCGGATTCAAAACTAAGAGCTTTCTGTTTCTCTGTTGAAATAAATGACTATAGTTTATCTTTAGATCACATGAAAGGACCAGGTTCATCATTACCTCCAGGAGGGAAAGGATACACTTTAACAGACGCTTCCCTGGAAGATTAGAGGGGTCAAAAATCTAATTTCTCTTATCTAAAATAGTGAATGCCATGAAGCCAGGGCTTTCCCCCTGGAGCTCCCGTTAGCCTGTGGTCTGCAGATTTGAAGGTGAGCGATGGTGCTCATGATTTAGCACAGCAGTTTGATGACATCTTTGTCCCACCGGCGCTCCGTTGAGGGTCATTTGTCAGACATGAGTGATGCTTATGAAGGGAACGAGTGTGGATTAGACATCCCTCTCTCCACTCAATGTCCCACGCTTCACTGGAACTTTTCTCTTCAGTTTTGGTGTGAGCAAGCACTCCTTACATTTTCTTTAAAAAATGTCAGTCTGGTTATTTACTTTATTCATAGTCTTTTTTGCCATCTGCATTCATGGCTTTGCATTGATCTTTGAGAACTGTCAAGCAGTGAATTCAAAGCAGAAGTCATAAAATATGTAGGCCTATGTTGTTTTTCTCTAGCCCTGTACAGACTGCATGGTCACTCATTTAGATCAGAGTGCAAATCAGTGTCCCAATACTTACAACAATACTTAGCCTACTTAAAGTCACTTTAGAAAAATTTAAAATTTTGTTTTTAATTGAATATTGGAGTATTAAATATCAGAATCAAATTCAGAATGAGCTTTATTGCCAAGTATGCTTACACATACAAGGAATTTGTCGTGGTGACAGAGGCTTCCAGTGCAAAGACAGAATGACAGCGACAAGATAAATGTAAAATAAGTGAATAAAAGTTAATATACAAAAAACACAATATACAAAAAAAGACAATGTATAGCCGCGTTTCCACCGAAATTACCCGGGACAGTTTGTCCCAGGAATTTTTTTTCTTCTCCCAGACCAATTGCTAGCTGCGTTTCCATAGCAATCAAAGTACCATGAAGACAGTCTGGTGACGTAGGACTGCACACGACTTTCTAGTTCCCACTGGATTTCGTCCTCCGCATGTAAGCTTAATAAAGCCTGAACCTCGTTGTCAGTCCATCTGTCGTATTTTTTAAACTCCATTGTTGATTCGAATAGCAAACAACTCTTACTGCACACACCGCAACAAACTTTAAAAAAAAAAGGTGGTTGAAATAAAATGTGAATTCAACCAATCAACATGTTCAGCATACGAGTGGGGTGGGACTCGTATGCTGAACATGTTGATTGGTTGAATTCACGCAGCATTTAGTTGACGGAACTTTGAAAAAGTACTACCTAGTGAGCAGGTACTTTCCGAGGGGGAATTTTTTACCCAGAACTTTATTTAGATCTTGGTTTCTGCGGTTGAAACCCAAATTTCTTAGTTCCTGAAAAGTTCCTGAGGTGGAAACACGGCTTATGTACATTATATTTTTTATTTAACTGTTTATGAGGTAGATTAACTATTCTTGTGCCTGGCTGTTCTGACCAGATGGCAACAGCTCAAAGAGGAAGTGGCCTGGATGTGAGGAGTCCAGAGTGATTTTGCCAGCCCTTCTACTCTCTTTAGATGAGTACAGCTCTTGGAAAGTGGGAAGGGGTGTGGCAATGATTTTCCCAGCAGTTAGGTCTGTCCTCTCTTGTCTTCTGAGGTCTGATTTGTTAGCTGAGCCAAACCAGACAGTTACAGAAGTGCAGAGGACAGACTCTGTGACTGCAGAATAAAACTGTGTCAGCTGCTCCTGTGGCAGGTTGAACTTTCTCAGCTGGCGAAGGAAATACAACCTCTGCTGAGCCTTTTTCACAAGGGAGCCTATTTGAGAGTCCCATTTCAGGTCCTAAGACCTGATTGACTCCACTGTTGCCACAGTGCTGTTCATTATGGTGAGTGGGGGGAGTGCTGGAGGGTTTCTCCTAAAGTCCACAATCATCTCCACAGTTTTGAGAAAGTTCAGCTCCAGGTTGTTGTAACTGTACCAGACAGCCAGCTCTTTAACTTCCTGTCCTTAAGCAGACTCGTCACCGTCCTGGATGAGGCCAATGAGTGTAGTGTCATCCACAAACTTCAGGAGCTTGACAAAGGGGTCTTTTGCAGTGCAGTTGTTGGTGTAGAGCAGTGGATCCCAACCACTTTCCTGGAGGCCCCCCAACACTGCACATTTTCCATGTCTCCTTTGTCTGACACACCAGGAATGTGGTTAGGAACCACTGGTGTAGAGGGAGAAGAGCAGTGGGGAGAGAACGCACCCTTGGGGGGGTGCCAGTGCTGATTGTACAGGTGTTGGACATGAATTTTCCCAGTTTCACTAGCTGTTGCCTAGCTGTCCGAAAGCTGGTGATCCTATCACAGATGGAGCTAGAAATAGAGAGCTGGGTTAGTTTGGTCTGGAGGAGTGTTGGGATGCTGGTGTTGAAAGACAAGCTGAAGTCTACAAACAGAATCGTCACATAAGTCGAGATGTTGCAGGATGTAGTGCAGAACCATGTTGATTGCATCATCCACAGGCCTGTTTGCACAATAAGCAAACAGCAGGGGGTCCAGTGATGTCCTTGTGGGCCAACACCAGTCTTTCAAATGACTTCATGACCATGTTTAAAGGGGTCATGAACTGCATTGTTTTATTGTTTTAGAATGTCTCATGTGGTGCACTTATAATGTTTGTAAAAATTTTAAATAAAAAATAAAAATAAAAATGGTCAGAATTTAGAAATAAAAGGCAATTTTCTACCCTGATTTTAGCCCTCTGATTTGAACACTCTGTTTTAAAGCTGCAGTCCATAAGTTTTTCCTCTTTGTCACCATCTCTGTTTGAGAACTGCAATTGCAGTTATTTGTGGAATTATTAGCTTTACGTGGGTTGTGCATTGGCACGGCTCCTTAGCACGGATGAATCTAATTTTTGCTGTCAATCACCACATTGGTGTGGATACTGTACTTCAGAATCAGAGATTCTACATCTTGGAAGTATGACCAAAGTAAGAATTTTCACTGGAAAATATCATCTGAACACGTAAGTAACATGTCTGACCAACTGAGGAAAAAAGCATTAGAATAAATCGCACTGCCAATGGTGATTAAATCTAACGATCGCTTAGCTCGGATCACATCAAACCATGCAAATTATTATTATTGTTATACTTTGTTCTCAAATTGTTAATGTTAACAACATCAACATTGCGTGACTGTGTATTTAGTGTGTATTACCGTTATTTGTAGATTTCAATTTCTGTAGCCAGTCCAGAATTCTTTTGCCTTTGACTAAAGGTGAATCTCCAGTTGCCACTGGAGAGTCAATGTAGTTACACCCACTGAGTGGCAAAAAGACTGAGTGGCAGAGTTGGTGCTCAGCATGAATGCCACAAAAAAACACAAAACACATCTAAAATGGAAAAGAGCTGTGGGGTCAACTCTACAAATAGATTCAACAAGAAATCAGAGCTATATCCACAAATCCAGCATTGTTTTGACCCTCATTTGTGAAGCAGGTGTAAAATGACTGCATGGCAACAACACTTTACTACAACTCTTCCTCTTCTAGAAAACAGCCCAATCTTGTGTATCCTGCATAACTGTATTTTTTTTTTTTTTTGTCAGCTTTTATTAAAAAACATCCATTATGATGAGAATTGTTTTCTACAAAGGGGGATGTTTGGACAGGAGTACTTAAGGAGTTTTTTAAATAGATTCAGTTCACACCGCTGTATCGTCTGCCTGATGGCAACAGCTGACAGTTATGGACAACTTTAAAATTTTCTACAACATATATTGAAACAATCAAAATATCCAGTGATGTCCTTGTAACTTTAATTTCACCAACAAATCCTGTCAGTATGTCCAACCATCAAGTTTATTTGTACAGCCTAGTGCTTCACAATACACATCATTTCCAAGCAGCTTTACAGAAAGACATAATGTTACTTTATGTCTATAATGCTGTAACAAGTTTTAGGGCTGGACGACACGACGATATATAATAAATATATAAGAGATCATCCGGATTTAGATTTCCCTATATTGTATTTATAGTGTTGTCTAGCAGATAATGTGTTCTTCGGCTTTGCTTTATGCATTTTCTGGCATTGAAATAAGGTACATAAAAATGTCAGAAAACACGTTTACTGGCCACATGTCAGCGTCAGTGTTGGTGAGTTGTAAGGATCACTGTTGAGTCCAACTGCTTTTAATTTAAGAAGATAATCATTTGTTTTTCTCCCATTTGCACAGTTTCCCTTATTAAAGCCAGTCATGCTGCAGGATGTTGCAGTCCCGGTGGGAAATTGACACCAATTCATACCCTCTATTGTACACTGTTCTTTCTATCAGACATCCTCACAGAAAACGACCTCTTTAGTCACTTGCTGTCACAGTTATACACTTGCATTGTGTGGTGGTTTTTCATTGTGTGCGATGACAGACTCAAGGTACATGTACCCTAGTTGTTAAATTAGTTAGTATCATATGAATCATTTTGGATGTATAAATAATACATCCAAGCGGATTATAAAAAAGTGAATTGAAACATCAATCTCAGAGGAATTGTGTTGTGCTCTGATAAAAAATGGCTTTGGTGGTGTGTAAATTTCCAGTGCTTCCTTTAGGACAGCCCTGGAGTCCTTATTATTTACATATGATCTACAGCTGCCAGCCAAAGGCCGTTGAAGACCTTTTTTTTTTTTCTTAGCGTAACATCGCCCGTCCCACTAGGGAGCCCACTGATTGGCAGGAGACTTAATTTGTATACGCTTCTCTTGTGAATAATTAATCACAGTCTAAGTAAGTGGAGCAATTAAATATTAACAACAAAACACACTATTTTGGTCTGATTTTAAAAGCAATTTTAGGGAAAAACCACACAGAGTATGTGTGTCTGCGATGAAACTGTGTTTGCCCTCTCTGCCTCTCTCTTTCTGTAAAAGGGTTATTGTGAGTAAATGGTGTGATTTGAGTCTGAGGATTTCAGCATTTTTATTTAATTCTATTTGTTAATAGGTGCATTTTTCACCTCAGGCCCATAATACAATGAGTCTGCCACAAAATTAAGACTATTGGTCAACTATTACATATTTTTCATTGGCAGATTCTTAAACTGTTACCCTAATCCAAAGTTTTTGGTTACAGTCTTGCACAAGTTTTTAATTGCTACTAGCTTAGAGTAACCCTAAGGCAAACGTACTGCCTTGAAAAGTATACGCGTACACGGGTGTTCGACGCATGTGTAGTTTTGAGTAATCTCCCGCCACGAGTTACAACCCATGTAAATATCTTTGTATTCTTTCATGCTAGAGTTGTTCAAATGAGGGTACTTTCTAACCTGTTTCTAACCGCACAATCTCTCGTCTACTATATGAAGGCCTCCATTGTCGCCTGCATGCGTTCTGGTCTGTTCTGTTTATGCAGTTTTTCTTCAACTACCTTGTGAATCAACGCCTCCAGGGCATGGTTGCCACCTTGTGGATAAACTAATTACTGCAAAAAAAGTTAAATGCGCATGTGCAGCGTACCAAGTATGTGTGTTTACAAAAATCCGGCGGTGTGCATACAGTACGTGTGTACTTTTCTGATAACGAAATTTGTATCACTGCAATTTTTTCGCAAAACCAACTGATTTTTTTTAACCATACGTACTTGGTACGCTGCACATGCGCATTTAACTTTTTTTGCAGTAATTAGTTTTTCCACAAGGTGGCAACCATGCCCTGGGGCGTTGATCCACAAGTTAAGCCGGGGTCACACTGTGCGATTTATAATAGTCCTTTACGATGGTTGCTTGTCAGACTGTACGAACATGATCCTTGTCACACTGTATGACAGTCAAGACGCGTTAAAAACGGACGCATGCATGAAAATCTGTCCGGAGTTTTACATCATCAAAACATACACGTTTGATGACAGTGAGCTGCGTTACACACGGGACTAAAATGGTGGCTAACAAAGACATCTCTATAGTTAATTTTGATCACGGCTTGTCTTGAAAGACGAAGACAATTTGACGTTCGTCGTAGGAGAAGTCACACTGCAGGACTGTGCGCCAAATCTTCTGACACTGCTGGAATTTGTCAGAGGTAAAATTTGCTGTCGGTGAACATGTCAAACTAGCGATCAAAGACTACAGATTTTAGGCTAGGATTATAGGAATCTTTTAGGATTTGCAAAATTTGTCTCAGACAACCAAATCGTGGCCAAAATCGCACAGTGTGAACCAGCCTTAAGTTGAAGAAAACCTGCATAAACAGAACAGACCAGAATGAATGCAAGCTACAGTGACAATGTACAAATATTTCCATGGGTTAAAACTCGTGGCGAGAGATTGCTCAAAACTGCGCCTGTGTACAAGTACAGTACGAGTCAAGTGAAGTATGCTTTGCAAGGCTGTGCGCTCAACTGTATGCATAAAAAACAAAGTATACCCAAGGCTTAAAGGTGGAGTGCCTTTTCCTGCATTTCAAATTCAATTTGAAAGCATCCATGCTTCAATACTGGTTAGCTGACCCACAATCCCAGGGTCTTTGTTAGACGTTGGTTCTGCTCTCTCTTCCCACTGTCTCATTTCTCATGCAGATAATCCTCTGTTTTGGTTTTCTCCTGCATCTATTTGGCAATAGAAATAGAGATGGAAAAGCACGTCGGATTGTGGGGACAACCACAGCTGCGCACTTCCCTTCTTATCCCTTTTCCGGCTGCCGCGTGTGTGTGGGTCTCAGAAAGCAATCTCACGTTAATGAAATCATGCGTGCACACATCCACCTGGCCAATCTTGTTGTAATGAAGACTGCTCGCACACACACCTGGGCCAAGGAGGATCGAGATGGGCCTGGACGCCACAATGTTGGCAGGCTGTAGAGGAGCTGATGTAAGGCCCAACTTTCCCCGCAGGTGTCTGTTTAATTTAAACAAAGACAGAGACGCCTGCTCAGGCCAATCACCTGATTGGCTGACAGGAGGGATTCTAGCAGACTTCAGTGTTTAATAAAGGTACAACCATAAAATTGAATCATGATCCATCAGCTGTGCTAAAAGTAATTAACTTTTTCCTCAATAATTAGATTTTTTTTTTTTTTTTTACATTACAATTCTGAGAGTGATTTTTAAATGTATATTTACATTTATTTTCTATATATTTTATCCACATAGGTAATTTCAGATAGATGTTCAATGTCTTATATTGCTTTTAATGCTAATAATGCTAATTAATGGTAAATTAATTCATTGTTATTGTAGGATCAGGGTTTGGTTTACGATAACAATTAGTTAATTTAACATTAATTAGCATTAAAAGCAATATAAGATATTGAACATTGTCTATATATAATTGGCCACATATATTAATTATTTTGGATGCCCATGAATATCAACCAAGAGAGTTTTAGATCACTTCAATTTTGCCCCCAAGTAAATTCACACGCACACACACACACACACACACACACACACACACACACACACACACACACACACACGCGCGCGCACACACACACACGCACACACACACGCACACACGCACACACACACACACATAAAAATATTTTCAATAACAGCTATAAAGCTATAAGAAATATATATTTTATTGTTTCCAGTAATTTGTATTACTTCAAAAATGTCCTGTGCTCTTTTATATAGCACAAAGGTCGATTTATTTTTAACCTATTTTTAATCCAACACAAAAGCAGTATTTAATTTCCATTTTTCCTCAGGTCCCACAGCACTGTAGACTTTTCTTAGAAACAGAAGTTCACAGAGAGTTGGACTATTACCAAACGAGTTGAATTTTTAGTTGTACTCAACAGAGGCCATTTACTGTACTTTTTATAAGTCCTTATAGAATTTATCCGTTAAAGATTCAAAATTCCTCAGTCCACCAGCATAGCAGGAGAATTACGAATTATATCCAGATGTGAAACAAGACAATAAGAAACTTGTTCTCTTTTAACAAGTGTTCAGTGTCCACCATGTCATAAGGAAGGGATTTTATTGAGCATGTTGAAGTTGATAAATCAAAATGGAGACTAGGCAGTGCCACTGACATTAGAGTTTCTACTTGGTAGCAGTGAATATTTGGACAAATCCTAAATCAGATTCCTCAAGACATCTGATTTAAACAAACATAAGAGATAGTCTGTGATGTGATGGCCAAACTTGCATCCTGACGTCTGCAATGTTTGGAAGATTAACAACAGACCTCAGAAGGAAAATGGCCCATCTCAGCAATTTAATGAATTTAAGTGTCCAGCAGAGCAGAATAGTCTGTAAAAGCCTTTGTGTGTGTGTGTGTGTGTGTGTGTGTGTGTGTGTGTGTGTGTGTGTGTGTGTGTGTGTGTGTGTGTGTGTGTGTGTGTGTGTGTGTGTGTGTGTGTGTGTGTGTGTGTGTGTGTGTGTGTGTGTGTGTGTGTGTGATTTCTGAGGTATGTGATAAAATGAGTGGAGGAAGAATAAGAACGGTGGCCCGTATAAATCATTTTGACGGGTGGCTCTCACACACCTAGATAACATTATTACCTTTGGGATAATTACCCCGGGTATATAACAGCTAGTATGGCCTCTGCATTATAGAAACTACTTCAGTGTATGGATATTGTGAAGAAACAACCTTTTCTGAAAATTAAAACAAACGGTTGATTCTGCTGTTATGGCATTAGTGAAACCACAGTGCTGTCATTTTTTTCCCAGAATCTATTTTGCTTTATAACAGAAACTTTCAGGGTGTTTTCAGAGTTAATTTATGGCAGCATTCATCTTTATTTAAGAGTTGGAGCTTCATTAAATGAATATTTTTGGTTAAAACCAATTTAAACTCCTTGCTCAAATTGTAAAAATAAAGAATCTTTGCTTTAATGTGCTTTTAACTGTAGTCCTTTTGGCAGTTGCACTTGGGGGTTTAAGTTCAGAAATATAGAGCCTACATTTATGGTAAAACAGATACAAAGTATTATTATTATCATTTATTTTTATTTTTTTTCCATCTGTAAAATTTTCTAAGTCAAACCTCTGAGGTGGGAGTTTACCAATAGTTTTGCTTTACCAAAATTTTTAGTGGGTGGATGGATGGAATAAAAAAGTAATTGACCAAAAAGATTTTGTGGATAAATTAAAGGGTTAGTTCACCCAAAAATGAAAATTCTGTCATTAATTACTCACCCTCATGCCATTCCAAGCCCATAAGACCTTCATTCATCTTCGGAACACAAATGAATATATTTTTGATGAAATCTGAGAGCTCTCTGACCCCTCCATAGATGGCAATTTAATTACCACTTTCAAGGCCCAGAAAGGTAAAAAAGATGGTTAAAACAGTTCACGTGACTGCAGTGGTTCAACCTTAAAAACAAAACAAAAATAACAACATTATTCAACAATTTCCTCTTTTCCCTGTCATTCTTCTAAGTTGTTTACGTTGTAGACACAGTGTAGCACTTCCAGGTTCTACATCAGAACGCCAATTAAAATATCTTAATTTGTGTTCCAAAGATGAACGAAGGTCTAACGGGTGTGGAACGGCATGAGGGTGAGTAATTAATGACAGAATTTTCATTTTTGGGCGAACTAACCCTTAAAGTAATTGGTCTTTAATAACTGTATTAAAAAATAAAAGAAGTGACCACATTCACATGTTCATATGTATTCTGCAGACATAACAGATATCTTCAGATCAGCTGCACTAATATAACTGGAAATCTGTCCTCTTCAATTTAACAAAGACCCTGTTTTAACCCGGTGTCCGGCTTGTGAACCCTCCAGAGGTGTACGATTGAACTAAAGGGATTAAAGTTAATTTTAAAAGTGCTGTAAGTCTAAGAGCTGGGCAAATCACTCCGTTCACTGTCTGCATGTTCCATAGTGCGACAGAGATTAAGGTATTAAGGCTGATAAATTGCTCTGGCGTCACTAGAAGTGAGAAAGACAGTAATCAAGAGTGTACGTGAGAGAACGGCTGATTAAGGAGTTTGTGTTATTCATGAATTCTGGGAAATTGTAAAAAGAGGGATTGACAGCAGACTGTGAGAGATGTACATTAATTCATACTTCATATAATAATTTGTTTTTTTGATGGCTGGATTTTTTTTATGTTTGTGGCAAGTGTTCATCTTTTTGTTTGTGTCCTATAGGGTCTGGAGGCATGTTTGTCAGGAGTTTGTTTTTCATCAAACTTCACCTAGCATCTTGACTCGATCCAGTAAATGACAGGGCTTCATGTGGTTGTTGTTTTCAGGTTGTTTTTATTCCCTCTTTAAAAGGGATGGAAGCAAACTGAACTGCTGTCTGAGATGTGGTGGCCGTCATTCTGTGTGACACTATGTCTCTTTGTCTCTGTTGCACAGAGCATATTGAAGACCTTCCGTTTCTATGCTTCGAGTGGAGGCAAATTGTCACAATTTAGTCAAAAGCCATCATATTCTCATCTCTCGGGTGAGGAAAGAGCCATTTTGGGCATTTCTATTTACATAAGTTTGAAAATAACTGATTTCTGTTTTGTCAGAAGAAATGCCATAAGCAGACGTGCAAGGACTCGGCAAGTGTTTCATAAAAATGAATTGTGTTACTTAAAGGGTTTTCACACATCCTGCATTTTGCAGCAACTGAAAGTCATTCATTCTTAATGATCAGGCAATATGAGCATTAGAGCATTCGATTTGATGCAGGATTGTCCAAAGATGCAAAAAAAGTTGGGGCCTTATTCATGAAACATGAGTAGAATGCATTTCTGTGTAAATTCTTCATTTTTACCAATTTTTTCCCCATTTAAAGTAAAGATGGTTTTATGTGTGATTTAGAGTTATGCATAATGCTCATGCTGCATCAGTGCAGTCTATCTAGTTTTCCCTCCAAAACATTCATTTTCAACAGCAAGAAAACTGATATATTTTCAGATTAGTTTCACCAGCAGGATGGATGGATGGATGGATGGATAGGTGTATAGGTAGACAAATGGATGCATGAATATAAACAGATTGATGATACAAGGTTATAGATAGATAGATAGATAGATAGATAGATAGATAGATAGATAGATAGATAGATAGATAGATAGATAGATAGATAGATAGATAGATAGATAGATAGATAGATAGATAGATAGATAGATAGATAGATAGATAGATAGATAGATAGATAGATAGATAGATAGAGGTGACTTGAATGGTCCTTGCTTTGCATTTATATGCTGTACCATCTAAACCAAGCTGCTTTTGTACTCTACTCTAGCTACACAAGCCATGACCTCAGTTAGGGTCAGTACTAATCCTGTGAAGTGTCACCTATCTCAGTGATGTGAATTATAAAGGCAGCTCTCCTTCTTTGACCCGCTGTCATTGGAGAAGGAAGATCGATGAGCTACGGGCCACTGTAATTGGGTAATACGCCTCTTTTGGGAGGGTGTCCATGAATCAATGCGAGTGTATTACAGAAGCTGTAAAACAGCCCTTGGATGGACTGTAAATACTGGAGAAGTGTGAAGCACCCCATAGGCCGCACTGAGGTAATGCTTAACTAAAGTTCCCTTGTACTTCCCTCCTGGCTGAGTACATGGAATTGTTCTATTGGGCTTTCGTTCTCGGTTTAGTACACGACTAACAATAGAAAAGACAGAGACAAATAATTCCTCTCTGGCCAAACTGTACTCCTCAGCAAAGATATTTTAAGAGCAAGTTACTTGACTAAAAACTTCTGTGACACTGCAGAGAGCCCTCGGAGTGCATCATCCAATTGTCTGGCCCATCTCACACCTGCACTGTCAGTGTGGCTCTCCATCTGTCAGCAGTTCTGAGCCCAGCGCAGGGAATTCCCTTCTCACTTCAGGCCGCTGGGACTGCGAGGCCAGCCCGTGGCACGTCAAGTGTTTCATCTCCAGTCGGTGAAAAGACAGCAGTAGGGGAAGAGAAGGAGCAGTGAGATATGGGTATCACACATAGTAGGTCGTTTTTGTCTTGTGTTGTTGTGGTCGATGTTGTGTTGAATCTGACATGCTGAACGGCTAGAACATCATCGACATCCTCACAGGTACAAGACTGCGATCCCTAATTAGCCTAGCTGTAAACGTACAACACTTTCAGTTCTCCATCCCTAGAGTGGCTCCAGTCTGTTCTCTGACTGTTTGATGCATATTGCACACAAAATTGGCAAGCTCTGAAATGTTAATTAACTTTTTTTTTTTCTTTCTTTTTTTTTTTGGTAACTGTTTTCATGTTACATCTTGGTTAATATTTAGGTATATTTTGTATAATTTTGCAAAATGAATGAAATGTTGACTAAATTTATAGGATATTAAAAGGATATTTTCATCAAAAGTAAAAAAATATGACTAAAACAAACAAAAATGTACTGGCTGATACAAGTATAGGAATAAAAACTGTATATGCCAGGTTAGTGGCACCGAACTTTGAAATACGTTAGAATTATGAAATCAGACATGCCATAAAAGGCAGATTCAAATTACCTAAAGTAAAAACAAATCATGGAAAAAGTACTGTAAAATACAGATCCATGTATTCTTGGAATAACTTGCCAAGTGAAATAATTAATGTAAATAGTAAACATCAATTTAAAGTCCTCCTGAAAAGGCACCTTCTCTTATTCCAGTAGCATCTAAAAAGGAAAAATTTGGATTTTCTATAGTATTTTTGTATCATTGGAATTTCTATTAATCGCAATGAGTGATATTATCTCTCTATTACTACTTTAACATACACTAGGTCTTGTGTGTGTGTGTGTGTGTGTGTGTGTGGGTGTGAGTATGTATTTATGTCTTGTTTTGTTGTTATTATGTATTTTCTGTGATCTATAATTTGTATTATTGTTATCTTTTGTCATAATATTCATGTAAATGTACTGTGTTGAAGCATCGACTCCAGGAAGAATAGCTGTTTTCACAGCTAATGGAGATCGAAATAAATACAAATACAAATACGTTCAGTGAGAAATGTTGCCTTTGCAACTAGCTGAAAAATAAAGTTTTTTAAAATATATTATTTCATTCTAATATTTGTTTTATTTCTAGTAACAAAATTTTACTTGATAATATATAGTATATTTTAAAATACTATAATATAGTATATATGATTTTATAGTTTTATGTTTTTTTTTTTAAACTATAACAACCCTGAGTTAAAGGGATAGTAGACGATTGTCAGTTTCAAACCTGACTTTCTTCTTTCTTTCTTTTTTTTTATGTGCAACACAAAAGAAGAAATTTTGGGAAATATCTCAGTGTTTTTTTGTCCTTGCAAAAGTCAGTGGTCGCCAAATCTGTTTGGCAACATACTTTGAAATATCTTTTTATGTTCTGTAGAAGAAAGAAAGCCATATAGTTTTAGATTTACATGAGGTGATTAAATGTATTTTTATTTTTGGGTGAACTATCCCCTTAAGTTAACTAAATATACCTGAGCTTAAGTATAAACTGCATAGTTTTAGAGAAATAATCAGTGTGCATTACGTTTGTGAAGAAGATACACTTTTTTTGTGTGTGTTACCTCCAACACTGCTAGAAGAAACTTGAATATTTATGAGTTGAACACATGAATGGCTCCACAGTGTCTAATTACCATTGGGTTGGATTTTCTTAGAGCCCAGTGTAAATTAAAGAATTATTGACAAAGCGAATTGTTATTGGTCATATTAAAGTAGTCATTGTCAGTTTTGATTGTGAAGTTTATTTTGTTGATGTAGAATAGTGATAAAGCTTGCCAGAAAGCTGGTTCGACTAAACTACTGTCATCAATCTCTCTTGTGAATATACACAGATAAAATGATCAGTTATATAAAATGAGAAAGAAAGAGAAATGTGAAATTTTGAATGCATATCACAACGTAATTACAACTTCTGAACTCTTAAGTAAGAACTTCCCAGGAGAACTTGAAGGCGGCATGACCATCTGCTTTTCCAGATGCCAGAATCTGGAGGAGATTTAAAAGAGGGGAAAGAAAAACTATCTGGGAAGATGTATAACATCTGTCTTAATTTTCTTCATTGCTCTGCATCTCCAGAGAAGTCCCAAAGCCGAACCCTAGAGGACGTCACATCTTCATTTGCAGCTCTGGTATAAACTCTCGAATTTGTGCAGATTTCGAAGAGACTCTTTCAGGAATAGTCAATCCCAAGTGTCAGGAAGTTTTAAGTCAACCATACCACATATTGATTTGAGTAGTAAATGCTTCTCTGCTTCTGGAGGGTTCCATTATTAACACAGCGTGTAGTTAAATGCTTTAGTTGGGTGGTAATGAAGTCAGCCTGGGAAGTTCACATCAGATCAGGCCTCGTTAGAACTGATGTTTGACTGCTGGGCTGAAGAAGGAAGACTATTTGCTTAGGGACTTTAAACAGACATTGTAGAACATCATTGCACTGCTTCAGGGGAAATACTCTGCAGATTACTCACATTTAATAGCACTTTTGAGAGAACCAGATTTTTTTGCTTTCTTATTATCTCATTGGATGGTGCCAAAGTAGAAAATGGTATTAGCAGACTGATGGGATATCTGTATTCATTGGTACCTGATTTTTGTGTGAAACACAGGGGTCTTGTCACGGTTGAAGATCCGCAGTCTCGTTCTGTGGTCTGTGTTTATGTTGTGCTGTCACGTTAATTGTTTCATGTGGGCGTCGCCGCTGATTGCAGATCAGCGGCAGCTGTGTTCAATCTGGACTGCCTATTTATTTCCTTGTCTTTCGTCTCGTGTTTGTCAGATCGTTGTTGGAGTTCCCTGTTCTGTTTCCTAGTTTCCTCGTGTGTGCTTCCATTTGGAGTTGTTTCCTCGTGTCTTCACTCTGGATTACTGTTTCATCGTTGGATTCTTCACTTCTGATTCACTCCCACGGACTTCACCACGATCATCTCACCGCGGTCCACCAAGGTCCCTGTGTCGCCGCTCTCCTGCTGTCTGTGTGTTTGTCATCTGACTTTCTGGCGTGAAGCTCAAATAAATGAGATATTTTGACTTGCACTTGCATCCCTCGTTATTTCCCGTGACAGAACGATCTGACCAACAACATGGATGCAGCAAGTTCAGCAGTATTAACGGAGTTTATCAACCACAGCATTGCACGGATGGATCAACAGCAGGAGAGCATTTCCTCTACCGGACGCGCCGTGCAGGCATTGGTGACACAGGTGTCCGAGCTCTCCCAACAGCTACAAGAACTTCGAGGTCCCGCTGCGCCGCCCACACCGCCCGTTCCCCCACCACAACCCCCGCAAGGAGATCAACCTGAACCACGCTTACCTACACCTCAGACATATGCCGGTGAGCCGAGTTTTTGCAGAGCCTTTCTGAACAAGTGTTCACTGTATTTTTCTCTGCAGCCACGCACCTTCGAAAGGGAGGAGTCCAAGGTGGCGTTTGTGTTAACCTTGCTCACCGGGCAGGCAGCTTTGTGGGGAACGGCGGTGTGGGAGAATCAAGATCCTTGCTGTTCCTCGTTCCAGACACTTGCCGCCGAAATGAAGAGAGTGTTTGACCGTGCGGTCACAGGAAAGGACGCAGCCCGACGTTTGACGGGACTCAAGCAAGGAGATCGCACGGTAGCGGATTATTCCATCGAGTTCCGAACACTGGCGGCGGAGTGCAACTGGAACGAGGAGGCGCAGTGGGACGTCTTCCTGCATGGGTTGGCCGACCGTGTACAAAAGGAGATCTACGTTTTGGATTTACCTCAGAGTCTTAATGGACTGATTGATCTTGCACTACGGGTGGATGCCCGTATCAACCGTCTGGAGAATCTTCCTCGTTCCGTCTTCGCATCCCGGGGTGCAGAGGCTCGAGGAGTCAACAACAGAGACACGGTCGGTCCCGCTTTCGATCCGGAACCCATGCAGGTGGGGAGAGCTCGGCTTTCCCGGGAGGAGAGAGAGCGGCGGAGATCCCAAGGACTGTGCATTTACTGTGGAGGGGCTGGGCACTTCTTGAACAACTGCCCGGTAAAAGATCGAGCCCGGTAGTAACGTTGAGGCTACTATCGGGTGGGATCTCCGCTGAAAAGTCCTCACCATCCACTCTTCTCCCGGTTAGACTGAGGTGGGCCACACACACGCTCACCTGTCACGCTCTACTGGATTCGGGGGCTGAAGGTAATTTCATGGACACACAGTTTGCACATCGCTTTCAGTTACCCATCATTCCTCTCACGAGACCGATTTCCGTCAACGCTCTCAATGGCCAGGATCTACCCAACATAACACTCACCACCACATCCATTACCCTCATCACTTCTGGCAATCATACTGAGTCTATTCCATTCCTTCTCATGGATTCACCCCTGGCCCCCATTGTTCTCGGACACCCCTGGCTCACACAACACAACCCCAAGGTGGACTGGCGTCAGCACACTGTCTTGGAATGGAGCACTCAGTGTCATAAGTCTTGTCTTGTGTCTGCTTGTTCTTCTGTGTCTGCTTCTGTGTTACAGGAAAAGGCTGCGGATCTGTCAAACGTGCCCGCGGAGTATCTAGACCTGAAGGAAGTGTTCAGTAAGTCCCGAGCTGCTTCTCTTCCTCCGCATCGTCCCTATGACTGTGCTATAGATTTAGTTCCCGGTAAGTCTCCGCCTAAAGGCAAGTTGTACTCTCTGTCCGTTCCCGAGAGGAGAGGCCATGGAGAAATATATTTCTGATTCTCTAGCAGCTAAGTTCATTCGCCCTTCCTCTTCTCCGGCGGGGCGGGGTTCTTTTTGTTGGAAAGAAGGATGGTTCCTTGCGACCTTGCATTGATTACCGGGGGTTGAATAACATCACGGTAAAGAATACTTATCCTTTGCCGTTGATGTCTTCAGCCTTCGAGAGGTTGCAAGGAGCGTCCGTCTTCACGAAATTGGATTTAAGGAACGCTTATCATTTGGTCCGCATTAGGGAGGGGGATGAATGGAAGACCGCTTTTAACACCCCCAGGGGGCACTTTGAATACTTGGTCATGCCCTTCGGGCTTTCCAACTCCCCGGCGGTCTTCCAGGCACTCGTCAATGACGTGTTGAGAGACATGGTAGACCAGTTCATATATGTCTACCTGGACGACATATTGATTTTCTCCTCGTCTCTCCAGGAACATGTTCAACACGTCCGACGAGTGCTTCAGCGGCTGCTAGAGAATGGGCTTTTTGTCAAGGCGGAGAAATGCGATTTTCATGCACAGTCTGTTTCTTTCCTAGGGTACATCGTCTCGTCTGAGGGAATTCGCATGGATCCTGACAAGGTTAAGGCTGTGGTGGATTGGCCAAGCCCGGATTCCCGTAAGGCCCTACAGAGGTTTCTGGGCTTCGCTAATTTTTACCGGCGGTTCATTCGCAACTTCAGCCAACTAGCCGCGCCTCTGACAGCCTTGACCTCCCCCAGAACGGCGTTCAGGTGGTCCGATGCAGCTGAGGCTGCATTCGCCAAACTGAAAGACCGCTTTGTTTCGGGTCCCATCCTCATTGCCCCTGATCCTTCACGTCAGTTCGTGGTGGAGGTCGATGCGTCAGAGGTGGGGGTAGGTGCAGTTCTATCCCAGCGATCTCCTTCAGACGAGAAGATCCACCCCTGCGCGTTTTTTTCTCATCGTTTATCTCCAGCCGAACGCAATTATGACATTGGTAACAGAGAGTTGCTGGCAGTCAAGTTAGCGTTGGAAGAATGGCGTCATTGGTTGGAGGGTTCGGGGGTACCTTTCATTGTTTGGACTGACCATAAGAACTTAGAGTATATCAGAACGGCTAAAAGACTAAACTCCAGGCAAGCTCGGTGGGCACTTTTTTTTCGGACGTTTTGATTTTTCTCTCTCGTACCGCCGCCCGGGTTCTAAAAACATCAAACCCGATTCTCTTTCTCGTATTTTTGATCCTTCCGAACGCCCGTCTACTCCCGAGTGTATTCTTCCTGAGACATTAGTGGTCTCCACTCTGACATGGGAGGTCGAATCGAAGGTCAAGTCGGCCTTAGAAGGGGTAACGCCTCCGCCCGGATGCCCACCGAACCGTTTATTTGTGCCGGAGAGGTTAAGGTCCAGTGTTATCAAGTGGGGGCATTGTTCCAACGTAGCCTGTCATCCAGGGGTTAATCGCACCGGTTTTTTGGTCAAGCAACGATTCTGGTGGCCTGCCATGGCTCGTGACATTCGCCGTTTTGTTTTGGCTTGCGCGATTTGTGCCACTGGTAAGACCTCCAATCGTCCCCCAGATGGGTTGCTCCAACCGCTGTCTGTCCCTTCGAGACCCTGGTCCCACATCGCGCTAGATTTTGTCACCGCCCACCCACCCAACCAGGGGAACACGGTTGTTTTGACCGTGGTGGACCGGTTCTCGAAGGCGGCGCATTTCATCCCTTTACCTAAATTACCCTCTTCTAAGGAGACAGCGGTAACTGTCGTTGATCACGTCTTTCGGTTACATGGCCTCCCGATGGATGTGGTCTCTGACAGGGGGCCCCAATTTGTGTCCAAATTTTGGCAAGAGTTTTGTAAGTTGCTGGGGGCGACTGTTAGTCTTTCTTCTGGGTTCCATCCCCAGTCCAATGGTCAAACCGAGAGAGCTAACCAAGATTTGGAAAGAATGTTGCGATGTATGGTTTCCAAGAATCCTTCCTCCTGGAGCCAGCAACTCTCTATGATTGAGTACGCACATAATTCGTTACCAGTGTCTTCCACGGGCCTCTCACCATTTGAATGTAGTTTAGGTTACCAGCCACCTATTTTTCCCAGTCTGGAATCCGAAGTCGCGGTCCCCTCCGCTCACGCCTTCGTCCAGAGGTGTCACCGCACTTGGACGAGAGCCCGTGAGACTCTTCTCCAAGTGGGGGCGCGCACCAAGGCTAAGGCTGATCGCCACCGGTCGAAGCCTCCCGTATACGTCGTGGGTCAAAAAGTGTGGCTTTCTACCAAGAACATTCCTCTCCGCTCCGTCTCCAATAAACTTGCTCCCAAATTCATTGGCCCATTTCCTGTCACCAAGATCATTAGTCCGGTGGCAGTCCGACTTAAACTTCCTCCAGCGTACAGGAGAATTCATCCCGCCTTCCATGTGTCTAAAATCAAACCTGTGTTTCATTCACACATTAATCCGCCTACCCCGGTTCCTCCACCACCGCGTCTCGTAGACGGGAACCCACCTATTCGGTTAATCGCATTCTGGACTCGAGAAGGAGGGGACGCGGATTTCAGTACTTGGTGGACTGGGAAGGTTACGGTCCGGAGGAGAGAAGTTGGGTTCCTGCGAGGGACATCCTGGATCACTCCCTTATCGATGACTACAATCGGCAGGTAGGTGCTCCTGGGAACGCCGAGAGGCGTTCCTAGGAGGGGGGGTACTGTCACGGTTGAAGATCCGCAGTCTCGTTCTGTGGTCTGTGTTTATGTTGTGCTGTCACGTTAATTGTTTCATGTGGGCGTCGCCGCTGATTGCAGATCAGCGGCAGCTGTGTTCAATCTGGACTGCCTATTTATTTCCTTGTCTTTCGTCTCGTGTTTGTCAGATCGTTGTTGGAGTTCCCTGTTCTGTTTCCTAGTTTCCTCGTGTGTGCTTCCATTTGGAGTTGTTTCGTCGTGTCTTCACTCTGGATTACTGTTTCATCGTTGGATTCTTCACTTCTGATTCACTCCCACGGACTTCACCACGATCATCTCACCGCGGTCCACCAAGGTCCCTGTGTCGCCGCTCTCCTGCTGTCTGTGTGTTTGTCATCTGACTTTCTGGCGTGAAGCTCAAATAAATGAGATATTTTGACTTGCACTTGCATCCCTCGTTATTTCCCGTGACAGGTCTGTAACTAAACAATTAAAGAATGGGAGTCCCTTCAGGGCCAATAGAGTGCATTAGTGCAAAAAAGTCTTTGTTAAAGCGTTATAAGCCATGAACCAAATCAACCAGCTATGAGGTGAATCACAACATTTACAACTTTTATTTAAAGCAAAAAAGTATTTGAAAATCTGATCGACTCGATTACACCATTTACATTGCTTCATGGGAGTGGGCGTTCCCTGCAAGCTCTTATGCCGTGATTTGCTCACTGTGACCCTTTGATTGGTGGAATTTTCTGTACACCATCATAGTGTACACCATAGCATCATAAACACATTATTTTAAAAATAAGTTGAAATAATGTGAATGGATTGCTTCAACAAAGGCTTATACCATTGATAAAAACCTTCAAAGACAGATCTACTGTGAGTTCAGAGGTTGTTAAAGTTATCATTAAAAATGGAGAAAATGTATTTAGAAATGTTTTTGCTTCAAGAACCCAACTGTTGCACTCGAGGGAAATGATGGGTAGAGTTTGGTGAAAGTGGTCATTTGATGCCATTGTTGAGGTTTGGTGCCAATTTAGCATCTGAATGTTGAATGCTGCTTGAAGAGTAGCAGCTGTCACCTTGTCTTCTCCAACTATCATGCTCAGCAACATAATCTCTCCAGCCCCCTCAGTCAACAAGTTAACAAAGGCTGATGACATTGCTGCCATGACAACATCTTGCATCTTACTTTGATTGAATGGATGTTGGCGCAGAGGTTATAGTTAAATGCATATGCCTTCTACATTACCATTCAAGTGCACCTCTTCAGTGGCATCAACAACAAGACCTGGCTGTATAGGAATGATCCAACAAATATTTTTAATCTTTCCATACTGTATGTTGTTAAAGCATTTCCAAACATTGGAAAATGGGGTGCAGGGTAGAATCTGCAGTAGGACAGTTTTGGCAACGATTATTATTTTGTAATTCCATTTAGAATGGAGGCTTTTTGTTGCCACATAAAAAAGTAAGAATCTATTCTGTCTGCGTCCTAATGTTTTAAGATTAATCTCATAATAGGGCTTTTATACGGTGGCCGAGAGAGCTCAACGCGCTGCAACTGAAGAAACCTCCTGCAAATAGAAAAAACAAATTTAAGAAAACATCTTCATCAGTTTGACAACACATGTGCTGCAGATATTTGCAGCAAGTTTCTGTATTTGGTTGCGTTGTATTTGCAGCATGTTTTTGTATTTGGTTGCATTGAGTATTTGCAGCACATTTCTGTATTTGTTTATGTTGTGAGTATTTGCAGCATGTTTTTGTATTTGTTTTGCATTGTAAGTATTTGCAGCGTGTTTTTGTTTTTGGTTGCATTGACAGTATTTGCAGCGCTTTTCTATGTTTGTTTGCATTGTGAGTATTTGCAATGCATTTTTGTATTTGATTGCATTGTGAGTATTTGCAGCGTGTTTCTGTATTTGGTTGCATTGTGAGTATTTGCAGCGTGTTTCTGTATTTGGTTGCATTGTTAGTATTTCAAGTGCTTTTCTATGTTTGTTTGCATTGTGAGTATTTGGTTGCATTGTGAGTATTTGCAGCGTGTTTTTGTTTTTGGTTGCATTGTGAGTATTTGCAGCACATTTCTGTATTTGTTTATGTTGTGAGTATATGCAGCACGTTTTTGTATTTGTTGTGCATTGTAAGTATTTGCAGCGTGTTTTTGTTTTTGGTTGCATTGTGAGTATTTGCAGCGTGTTTCTGTATTTGGTTGCATTGAGTATTTGCAGCGCATTTTTATATTTGCGTTGTGAGTATTTGCGGCATATTTAGGGCCCGAGCACCGATGGTGTGAGGACCCTATTGCCGATGGTGTGAGGACCCTATTGGAATTGCTCAGCCAATTTTTCTTCTTCTCCAAAATGAATCACATTTTTGAGGGCCTAAACGTTCTCAAAAACTCATGAAACTTGGCACACGCGTCAGAAGTGGTGAAAATTTACATCTGATATGGGTTTCAGAATTAGGTGTGGCAAAATGGCTCGACAGCGCCACCTACAAAATTTCAATTAAGCGCCCTTCGTGCTACGTTTCATGTACAGTTATGAAATTTGGTAGACAGATGTAACAGCCTAATACCTACAAAAAAAGCCCCTGGGTGCAAATTTTGTAAACTCAACAGGAAGTGAGATATTTTGAATTTTCTCTACAAAATTTTGGCAGTTTTTGCCATTTCCAGATGTTGTACTTTAACGAACTCCTCCTAGAGCTTTAATCAGATCAACATCATTTTTGGTCAGTCTAATCTAAAGGCCTTTGAGATGTTAAATTGCGAAGATCTAGAGTTTTCGCTGAAAGGCGTGTTCGTGGCGGCCTGGCAAAGTTCGATGCTTCGCCATGAAACAGGAAGTTGTTGTAACTCGGGCATACAATGTCGGATCTGCCCCAAACTTCACATGTTTTATTAGAGTCCTGACCTGAAGACATCTATATGACAATATTCAGTTACAGTCATAGCGCCACCTGGGGGCAACAGGAAATTACATGTTTTCCACTGTGATTAGCTCCTCATAGAGATTAAACCAGATCAACACCATATATGGCCAGTCTAATCTTAAGGCCTTTGAGATGTTAAATTGCAAAGATCTTGAGTTTTCGTTGAAGGGCGTGTCTGTGGCGGCCTGACAAAGTCTGATGTTTCGCCATGTAAGGTGAATCACTTTTTTGAGGGCCAAAATATACTCAAACTCATGAAACTTTGCAGATGCGTCAGAAGTGGTGAAAATTTACGTCTGATATGGGTTTCAGAATTAAGTGTGGCAAAATGGCTCGATAGCGCCACCTAAAAAATTTCAACGAAGTGCCCCTGACACTACATTTCACGTACAGGTATGAAATTTGGTACACACATCTAACAGCTCAATACCTACAAAAAAGTCTCTTGGAGTGAAATCTGAAAACCAACAGGAAGTCAGATATTTTGAATTTTCTTTGCAAAATTTGTGCAGTTTTTGCCATTTCCAGACGTTGTACTTTAACGAACTCCTCCTAGAGATTTAATCAGATCAATGTCATTTTTGGTCAGTCTAATCTAAAGACCTTTGTGACTTGAAATTGCGAAGATCTAGAGTTTTCACTGAAGGGCGTGTCCGTGGCGGCCTGGCAAAGTTCGATGCTTCGCCATGAAACAGGAAGTTGTTGTAACTCGGGCATACAATGTCGGATCTGCCCCAAACTTCACGTTTTATTAGAGACCTGGCCTGAAGACATCTTCATAACAATATTCAGTTACAGTCATAGCGCCACCTGTAGGCAACAGGAAATGACATGTTTTACACTGTGATTAACTCCTCATAGAGATTAAACCAGATCAACATCATATATGGCCAGTCTAATCTTAAGGCCTTTGAGACGTTAAATTGCGAAGATCTAGAGTTTTCATATTCAGTTACAGTCATAGCGCCACCTGCAGGCAACAGCAAATGACATGTTTTACACTGTGATTAACTCCTCATAGAAATTGTTATGAAGATGTCTTCAGGTCAGGACTCTAATAAAACGTGAAGTTTGGGGCAGATCGGACATTGTTTGTTTGAGTTACAACAACTTCCTTTTTCATGGTGAAACATCAGACTTTGTCATGCCGCCACGGACACGCCCTTCAGATTTAACCAGATACACATCAAATGTTATCATATGCCACAAAGTACCAAACATACTAGAAACACGTTAAATCATGCAACACTTGGCTAAGTGCTAATGTATGTGAATGTAATGTATGCCTGAACACATATATATCGCAATATTTGGTATGGTCAAAGCGCCACCTGTTGGCCACAGGAAGTGTGGCATTTCGAAATGACTTTGGCATAATTCTCCTGTATTTATTCGTTTACATGCATGTCGCCCACTGTTCACTGTTTTCCTGAGGCCAACGGGTAGCGGTGAGCCCGGGTGCGAGGGCCCTCTCAAAGCTGCTTGCAGATTTAATTCTATATTTGTTTTGCGTTGTGAATATTTGCAGTGCGTTTCTGTATTTGGTTGTGTTGTCAGTATTTGCAGGACGGTTTTATATTTGTTTGTGTTGTGAGTATTTGCAATGTGTTTCTATATTTGTTTTGCATTGTGAGTATTTACAGAGCGTCTCTGTATTTGTTTGCGTTGTGAGTATTTACAGAGCGTCTCTGTATTTGTTTGCGTTGTGAGTATTTGTGGTGTGTTTCTATATTTGTTTTGCATTGTGAGTATTTACAGAGCGTCTCTGTATTTGTTTGCGTTGTGAGTATTTGTGGTGTGTTTCTATATTTGTTTTGCGTGAGTATTTGTGGTGTGTTTCTATATTTGTTTTGCGTTGTGAGTATTTGTGGTGTGTTTCTATATTTGTTTTGCGTTGTGAGTATTTGTGGTGTGTTTCTATATTTGTTTTGCATTGTGAGTATTTACAGAGCGTCTCTGTATTTGTTTGCGTTGTGAGTATTTGTGGTGTGTTTCTATATTTGTTTTGCGTGAGTATTTGTGGTGTGTTTCTATATTTGTTTGTGTTGCGAGTATTTGCAGCGTGTTTCTATATTTATTTTGTGTTGTATTTGCAGCGCTTTTCTAAATTTGTTTGCATTGTGAGTATTTGCGGTGTGTTTCTGTATTTGGTTGCTTTGTCAGTATTTGCAGCACGTTTTTGCATTTTGGTGTGGTGTGAGTATTTGCAGTGCGTTTTTTTTTCTTTTCTTTTTTTTTTTTTAGCTTGTTTGATATTTAAAAAAAAAAATCTGTTTTGTAAAGTGAGCAATTTGTACTGCAGAAAGGAGATTGCCTGAGTTCTGATTTCCTTTTCCTGTTTGCAATCCATCTTCCTCCTGTCTTAATCACCATCCACACAGTTCAACACGTCCACATCTGTCAGGCTAAATCTTCTTTTCTCTTTTAGGCCTGATGTGCTCTCATTTGGCAGAATTGCCTGAAATGGGCTTTTGTGTTGACTGTTTTGATGTTTGGCAGTCCTGATCTTCTTGGTTTGCCTGCATCTTGTTCTGAGGCTGACCCTGGTTAAAGCGTTCCACCTCATGCCGCTCTCTCACAGTGGCATTCTGGGTGATTGGGTCTCTGATATTAATCTAGGTAGAGTTCGATTTGTCATTGTTCCTTCTCTGAGGCCTTGGATTGGATCCCATTCAGAGGTTAGGCTGATTTTGATTGGTTCCTGCTCTTAGGGCATTAAGTTGGATCTGTTTTGAAATTCTCTACCCTTTAGGAAAGCTTCGGCATAAATGGCTGGATTTTATGGGTCTCTCTGATTGCTTCTATTCATTGAGCCTGTTTTCAAGGTTTTACACAAATATCCAGCACTTTGGCCTCACATTTTCTTCTTTATTTTGTTATTTTGCTTTTACAATGAAATGTAGATCTGTTTTGCCTCAGTAGCCAGATTTTACTTTTAGCATTAAGTGACCCAACACTGTACAAACATTTTAACTGTGAAAATCAAACAGTGTATAAATCAATTATTTTAAATGGTAGTAATATTTGACAAGTAGTTATATTATGTTTTTACTGTATTTTTTTTCATCAAAAACATGCAACCTTGGTGAACATATGAGACTTAAAAAAAAATGTTTACAACACTGTGCCAAACACAATTAAGCTAATTAAGCCATATTAAGATTTTCTTCTACCTTGTAAAGTTTTCTTCATGGTTGTTGAGGATAATGGCATGTCATGCAACCATTCACTGTTGGCATCTAGTTAATCTTCTACCAAGTGTCAGATGCATGTGTGCCAAGACCTTGCATGCCTGTAACTCAAAGCTCTATAAACAGACTTGTGCTGGGTCAAGCTGTTCTTGCGTGAATGCTATCAAGGGACCTCTTTCCTTCAACTGTTTTCAGGGCTGCAGGCCATATTTACCCCCCACTCGCTCTTAGTCGCAACAGGAGTTCTGGAGCCATACGGGTTACTGTTGGAACAAACCTGACTGAGGAGAAGTGCTTTTGTTCAAGGTGAATTGTACTTCTTTCTGAAATTGTTTTTCTACATCAGAACATGCTTTGTCCTATTAGCACTACACATTGGAAAACAAGTGCAACAAATCACACCAAACTATGAAACCAAACCGAATAACAAACAAAATATCACTGTAGTCATTAGCAGCTCCTGATCTTAAATTTAGGTAGGGCAGATTGTGCCAGTTAATGATACACATTTTGTAAGCTTTATATTCTAATCACTGAACACAAGCAGACACACTTTTGGCAGAGGTTTACTGTCTTATTCAGCCTGAGGGTGGCGCTCTAAAGTTGATTGACAGGCTTTAAAGTATTAGTTCACTTTCAAATGAAAAGTTACTCACCCTCAAGCCATCCTAGCTGTATATGAATTTCTTCTTTCTGATGCATCCATCCATCATAAACGTACTCCACATGGCTCTGGGGGGTTAATAAAGGCCTTTTGAAGTGAAGTGATGCGTTTGTTTAAAAAAAATAAAATAAAAATCCATATTTAACAAGTTATGAAGTAAAATATCTAGCTTCCACCAGACCGCTTCTGTATTCAACTTACGCAAAAAACTGGTGTCGCGTCAGTTAAGCTTTTTACGTAAATTGAATAGGGAAGGCGTAGGACGTAGCGTAAGCTTTTTGAACTGCGAGAGTTTTACACATTTCTTCGTAAGTTGAATATGGAAGGCGGTCTGGCGGAAGCTAAGTATTTTACTTCATAACTTGTATGTTGTATCACTAATAATCGTCATAAATATTAGTTAAAAAATAAATAATCGCTGATGGCTATTCGAGTGAGGTGATTCAATCTTTGGTTTTTAAGAGGAAAACAGAAGTACATGCTATAAGTGGATTTTACGGTACTAATATTTACCTCTAAATTATGAACCATTTATTACTGTAATACCAAGGTGTAACCACTAGATGGCTGTATAGCCCTATAAAAATATATAAACATGGCTGTGTACATTGCTTTCCAGACATAAAAATTTAATTGTAATAGGTTTTGCATTTGGATATAGCCTATATTTAGATATTATTAGAGACTACTTTAGTCATAGGTGAGATTTAGTTTTTTGTTAAGTTAATTTGAAGTGTCAGTTTTTGCATTATTATTGCAGTCAAATCCGGACACAAAGAAAACATTTTATTATTCATACTAGCTAATAGCTTGATCAGTCACATGAAAGTAATCAGAATATCGACACAGTGCGAGATCTGGTCTGTGGTCTCTCCTCCTATTTGAAAAACTCAGCAAATCGATCAGTGATTGACAAATTCAGATTCAAGTAGCTTTATAGGCATGGTAAAAAGGCTTTACACTGCCAAAGCATTGACAGCATTGAGCATTCTCAAATTTACAGGCAACAATGGACATCGAATAAGGCAGTGATTGACAGCGCTGTAATCCAGTGGCTTTGGGCATTGTCAGATTAACAGTACCTGTTCTTGACAAGTGGCAGTTTAGAAAATGAGCACTCTGTTTTTCGGTGCTGGAAATCCATTTATCCTTTGTTGAAACTTCCTCGCTGTCATGGAGAGCACAGCTCATGGATGCTTACAACGGCAGACACCACTGCCGTGCTTTGAAAAGAAGGAGAAAGTGGCGTGACTGGTTCTTTCAACTCATTTTTAGACGCGACATGAGAACTGCCCCTAAAATCGGTCATGCGCGCTGTGCGCGCGTCAGTTGCTTGTTATTTTAAGACCTCCACCCAGTAACACTAGTAATTACTAGTACTGTAAAAATAGATTAATAAGAAAACATTTGTAAAAACCGCTGAACATAGCCCCCCTGATCACATAGGCCCCCTGATCATGCAGCCTAGGCTAGCCGATGCGTTAATCCGCCCCTGGCCACAGACTGTAGTTACAACAATGGATAAATAAAGTAACTATTGTTTATCACGAACCAGTTCAATAGCATATAGATGACCTCAAAGCTAGCAGACATGGCAATATAATTTGATTGATATATTGTTATTATATTTTAATAAATAATTTTTAATAAATAATGCTTCAAGATTAATGTTTACGACTGATGCGTGATTACTCTTGAATGAGATTTGAGTGATCAAATCACAAAAACATTTTGGCCACTGTTTACACCTGTATTTAGGGCTGTACACCTGAGACAGATATAAATTTCAGGTCTAAACTGGCTCTAAGTTTTTATCTTAACACATTATAATCAAACCGGTCTTCCCTTCTTAACCTGGGAGAAGACAAACACGCATCCCGCATTTGCCCAGCTACAGCTATTACTGTGCCAGTCTTCATCAGTATCTTGGCTGCAGTTTAGACTGAGACCTTCACCTGACAGTCAGAGAGAGCGGCCCCGGAGCTTGTGTTTAACACTCCAGTAAAAGACCCATGTCTGCCTGCCCTGGTCCCGGACAAACTCAATTTAATCCCCTGTCTCTGTATTGATGAATGGTGGGGAAAGTTCAGAGAGCAAATTAAGTTTCTTTTAGAAGTTTTGTTGTCGCAGTTGTTGTTGTGGTGGTGGTCTGTTGGCAGGCTGAGCCTTCAATAAGACGTCTTGCCTTTGTTTTGGCCCACAATTAAATGAACAGTCGGAAGCTTCAGCGAGGAAGCCTTTTAAATGCTTTAAGAGTTGTTTTACATCTAAGCTGAATCACCTAATTTGTAGCTTTGTCAGGTCATTGGTCATGAGAGGTTTATTAAGGAGAAGTCTCAGATCCATTAGCGCTTGGCTCAGGTTCATAGAGGGCTGGATGGAAACATTTTTAAGAGGTATCGAAGGGTGAAGAGCTCATCAGTTTATGGGGACAAACGTATCTCTCTTTGCCAGCACTCCATTGTAGAAGTAAAAAGTGACCATTACTGTGGTCAGAGGTGGATTATGTGTGCTGCCTGCCAACTATCAACATGGAGTGGATGGAAGTAGGAAAACCGTCATACCAAACTGTTTATTGCAGTTAAAATATGATGGAAGACTAAAGGTTTCTATTTTGCCATGATCTGACTCATTAATGAAGACATACTTAGAGCAAACCCTGATTTTTAAACTTGTATTCCCTGCTTTAAATCTTAAATATATATTATATAAAAACTTTACTTGCAGATAATATAATATTAATGAAATAAAAGGCTGCTTAAGTGTACTTAAAGAGCATGCACTTTCATTACTGTTTCTTAAAATATGTCAGTGCCATTGTTTTGTCTCAAGATGCACACCAGTAATGTTTTTTTTTTTTCTAAGGCACGTTTATAAAAGCTACTTAAATGTCCTAATTGAACTAAGGCCTAATCCTGGCTTAATCTAAGCCCTGTCTGTGAAACCAGGCCATTATGTTTTATAATCTTTTGTCATGCTTTAAAGTACACTTACGGTAATGTGTTGACTAAGTATTTGATTATAATTACAATTATAATTATAATTGTAGTGTGTTATTTGATGTTGCATTTAAAGTTAATTCATTTTAAAGTACTAAACATCATTACAAATGTGTAATTACAAATATATTTAAATACATGATATAGACATTTCAATAGAACTGATAAAGTACTTAGTGTCATCCTTCTCAGTAAACAGAAGTAATTATGAAATTATATATATTGGTAACACTTTATTTTAGTGTCATTGTTACAAGTTACATGCAGTTACTGTAGTAATAACTATAAATTATGCATTATTACATGTGACTAACCCCAAACCTAACCCTAACCCTATAGTAAGTACATGTAGTTAAATATTATTACTCAGTGCTCAAATGTATAACTACACTGCAACACGGACACCTTAAAATAAAGTGTAACTGATATATTTGTAACTGATATATTTGATATAAAATAAAGTGTAACTGATATAACTGATATATAAGTGTAAATGATATATATCCTACTTAAGTATATCAAAACAGAAGCACTCTTAAGTTGAACTAACTGCATTTAATATAATTTTAAACTATAATACATTTTCATTTAATTGTAAATGACATCTAATTAAGTGTCCGAAAACATTACAATAAGTTCAGACTTTTAAGGTGTCTGTGTTATACGTTTAAGTACTGAGTAGTAATAATTAACCACTTGTACTTACTATAGGGTTAGTGTTAGAATGAGGGTTTGGTTTAGGGTTAATTGCATGTAATTATGCATAATTTAAAGTTATTACTACAGTAACTACATGTAACGTGTAACAATGAGAATGTAAAATAAAGTGTTACCATATATCCCTTTAAAGTGTATTATATCTGTAATAAGTCCTCTTTTTTTTGAAAGTATGCTTTCATTTTCACAAGCACATGCACTTCAGTTTTGGATACTGACCTAATTAAATCCTAATCAGTCTATTTAACATTAATTTCTGAATATTATCACATGCAAGTTTTCCTCTTTACTGTAACAACCGATATGAACGTATTAGCAAAAGTGACTGAAGTCTGAACAGAAAAAAGTCAAATCTGGTCACATAAAACCTGCAGTCGGAAAACATCTAATCAATAACATTTAAGAAAATGAATTTCGCCTGCAGTGAGAAGAAAGCTAAACATCACTCATAGCAACCACTTAGCAACGCCCTTGCAACCATCCCCCCTAGCATTATGGTGGCAAGTTTTTCATAGGCAAGCAATGCTTTTTTTCCCACTGTAAAATGTTTTTTGGCATCTTTTAATTCCTCATCAACTTCAGAATCAGATAGAGCTTTTTGCCAAGCATGTTTGCACACACAAGGAATTTGTTTTGGTGACAAGAAGCTTCCAGTGCTCCATAAAAAATCCTTACAAATCCTTTACACTGTAAGCCAGGAATGAATGCAGGTTGATCCCAGGGATTTTCAACTGTGAATCTAAATTTTGTTTCCTTTAAGGCATTCTAATATAACCTGATATATCTGCACATCTGCCATCATGGGATTATTATAATGTGGAGGGATTGAAGCAACTAAATAACCAACATTTGGTGACTTTGATTATCCCTGCAGTAAACAAGCCACGCTCCCTGTGGATGCCAGAGGCTATATGTGCATGATGGGAAACCTTAATCACTGATCCCTGACCCTAGCTGTGCACTATGTTTTTGGCCTATGTAATTAAAATAAAATCTTTGACCTAATGGAACATACTGAAATGTTCACTCACAATCAAATATACGCACTGACCGAAAATGTTCCTGTAATACATATATATGCATTTAAGGATTGTCCATCTGGGTAGTCCGCACTAAGCTTCATCCAGGCTTAGCACTTGGTGAATCGGGGCATGTGAGGCAAGAGGACGCCCGCAATCAAATCATTATTTCAGAGCGGCCGACAGAAACAGCATCTGTAGATGGGATGATTGGATTTTTGCTCCGTTTTTAAACACCACATTAAATTACAGCAGTAGTTCAACAGTCCACAAGTCCACAGAAACAAATAAATATCAGAGCTGGACTGATTGTAGCGGTTTGCTTCTTTTCCAACATATATTGGAACTACAATTGTCAGTTTTCTTAAGTGAAAACAGAAGTTGCCTGTCAAAGAATACAAATGTGTGGTGTTAGTGTGTTAATGCACTGCATGTTATGCAGGTATGTAGCATTAGCAGAGGCACATGTGGGAGTTGTAGATGCTTTGCACAGTTGGATACAACATAATGAGATTCATCACACATAATGGGTTTCCATTTGTTTGTGTTGTTCAATGCACATTGTGCACTATGTTTTTATTTCACCATGCACCTACCTCTTTGTATGTGTTTGTTGCATATGGATGATTGTACTCTAGCAGTCTACAAACAATTACATGCAAATTAACATGACATACAAATGCCTGTTTGTTTCTTTTATCCATGTATTTCCTGAAACTATGTCTCTCTTTCTCTCTGTCTGTCCGTCAGGCTTCTGTGTCCAATAAATGAAGTGATTACATGGTAAAAACACACAAACACAAACATCTGTCATCTGCACAATACCTCTGTCATTTCAACCCATTATCACTGTCATGATTGTGGGCCACATTATTATCATGTGCAATTATCATTGTGCAATTATAATATTATCATTTGTTTTTATATGATTGTAACGAGGTTAGTAGATGTGGGAAGAAGGAGGCGGGAATTATCACTCGCGTCACCGGCCTCGCGCCGTTCCCTCGTCACATACCCCCAACGCCCCTCGCAGGCTGGGGGGTAGTCCCGCGACTGCCCTTCTATTCTGTGACAGTTGAGCTAGTAAAAAAAATAAATAAAAATAAAGATGGCGTCCGAAAGTTGCGTTTGCTGTTCAGTTTGTGTATAAATGTACAATTTTGATCAACATATTTCAATTTTGATATAATTTCTATCGAGAAATTACTACTGTAATAGTTAAATATTTGTTTAGTTCTCACCAAAGCTCGCGCTATATTGCTGTAACGTTAGATCATTAAACTGTTACGCTACCTCAGAAGTCTGTCCGAAATCAATTTCGTGAGGTAACGTTACCTTCATGCACAAATGCTGCCGTACAAGTCATTCTCTAGTGATGACCGTCTGACACTGATGCTCCGACACAAGCTTCGAACTCGGAGCAGCATTTTTCTTGAACTACTGCTTCGGAGCTTGCTTTGCAGTGTTGCCAGATTGGACTAAAGATTTCCAGCCCAACTACAGCTTAAAACCCGCCCATTTCAAAAAATACCAGCCCAAAATACATACTGTTATTAAAACTGTTATAGAATAAAACACACAATTTTTTTTTATTATTATTAAACAACCAGACTAACACATCGCACATTGGAGAGCACCAGGCTCGCCTCAAGTATATCCAGTGCATCTTTTTTTTTTTTTTTTAATATAAATTATAATTTTATTAAAACACAAGGTCTACATCGGAAACCTCAGAAGGGGACAACATTTTTTATTGTTCTTGTGCTACTATTGTCAGAACTACAGTTCTTTTCTAATAGGCCAATTCTCAAATCATTTCATTATACTTTTCTTTTTGTATTAGTAGGCTACTTACAAATTTGTGCTTAATTACCAACTAATTAATTTTTTTATATTATCATTATTAAAATTATTATTATTATTTAACTTATAGACCACTGGGCGATTCAACATGAATTCTCGTTTTTTTTTTTCCTTCTTTTAATTTTAACCCTCATGTTGTGTTCGGGTCAATTTGACCCGAACACCAATTTTCTTTTTCCCGAAAATACTAGTTAATGTTATCGCTTTGGACTGAAACTTAGTGACTTTGTTCCCAAAGGGTATAACTAAATCTCAATATTTTTTTGGACATTTTCTTAATTTTTTGTGGGGGTTTTGTTACCTTGTTACACTCGTGGTGTTCCCGGTCAAAAATGACCGGCCCATAAAAAATAGCTTATAAATCACTCATTATACCATATTTTCACCCAATCTTGGATTCAATCTTTTTGTCAACTTGTTCTCTTTCAATTAGGACTGGTTTTATATTTCTGTTTGCATCTGATTAATCGTGGGCCTCATTTATCTGAGAGTAGGCATCTCATTTTTTGAGTAAATTTTTTAAAATTTTTGAATAATTTTGGAAATATTAAATAAAATCTGAAGAAAATTGGTATTGTTGATCACACTAGTCTACTCTAATGTTTCACCAGGAATTTTGTTTTGAAACTTTTGTTTTGTAAAAAATATGGCACATAGTCACACTTGTGGTGTTCCCGGTCAAAAATGACCGGCCTATAAAAAATAGCTTATAAATCACTCATTATACCATATTTTCACCCAATCTTGGATTCAATCTTTTTGTCAACTTGTTCTCTTTCAATTAGGACTGGTTTTATATTTCTGTTTGCATCTGATTAATCATGGGCCTCATTTATCTGAGAGTAGGCATGGTCAAAAATGGTCACAATGGCCGACCATTGAAAGTGAATGGGAGAGACTGAAAATAACAGAACAATTTAGTTTTCAGGAGCATGTTCATTATTTTCATGTACATATATGAGCATATGTGCTTGCAAACATCGAGCCCTTGGACCTGTGCATGTATCGATACATTTATACACACGCTACCCAGACACACACACGTTAAAACATACAAACTTTTTTGAGTATTACACACATTCTTTTCCACAGAGAGAAATTTGATCCTACCCTAACCTGCATCTAATATACATTTATCCATCTGACATTACCACACACACACACACACACACACACACACACACACACACACACACACACACACACAAACACAAACACAAACTGGCCGTGACTGCAGTGACCCGGCTTCAAAAGAAGAAGGATTTGCTTTATAATTAAAATTTCCTGATAATTCACTCACCCCATGTCTTTCTTTCTTCAGTTGAAAGGAAAATAAGGTTGAGGAAAACTTTGCAGGATTTTTCTCCATATTGTGGACTTCACTGGAGTACAACGGGTAACTTCTTCATGAGTTTGACAACACATGTGCTGCAAAAGTTCACAACGCAACCAAATACAAAAACACGCTGCAAAAGTTCACAACGCAACCAAATACAGAAATGCGCTGCAAAAATTCACAACGCAACCAAATACAAAAACATGCTGCATAAGTTCACAACGCAACCAAACACAGAAACGCGCTGAAAAAGTTCACAACGCAACCAAACACAGAAACGCGCTGCAAAAGTTCACAACGCAACCAAATACAAAAACATGCTGCAAAAGTTCACAACGCAACCAAACACAGAAATGCGCTGCAAAAATTCACAACGCAACCAAACACAGAAACGCGCTGCAAAAATTCACAACGCAACCAAATACAAAAACATGCTGCATAAGTTCACAACGCAACCAAATACAGAAACGCGCTGCAAAAGTTCACAACGCAACCAAATACAAAAACGAGCTGCAAAAGTTTACATGCACAGGTCCAAGGGCTCGATGTTTGCAAGCACATATGCTCATATGTGTACATGAAAATAATGAACATGCTCCTGAAAACTAAATTGTTCTGTTATTTTCAATCTCTCCCATTCACTTTCAATGGTCGGCCATTGTGACCATTTTGACCATGCCTACTCTCAGATAAATGAGGCCCACGATTAATCAGATGCAAACAGGATATAAAACCAGTCCTAATTGAAAGAGAACAAGTTGACAAAAAGATTGAATCCAAGATTGGGTAAAAATATGTTATAATGAGTGATTTATAAGCTATTTTTTATAGGCCGGTCATTTTTGACCGGGAACACCACAAGTGTGACTATGTGCCATATTTTTTACAAAACAAAAGTTTCAAAACAAAATTCCTGGTGAAACATTAGAGTAGACTAGTGTGATCAACAGTAGCCATTTTTTTCATATTTTTTTTAATATTTCCAAATTTACTCATAAATTATTTGTTTTTTACTCAAAAAATGAGATGCCTACTCTCAGATAAATGAGGCCCATGATTAATCAGATGCAAACAGAAATATAAAACCAGTCCTAATTGAAAGAGAACAAGTTGACAAAAAGATTGAATCCAAGATTGGGTGAAAATATGGTATAATGAGTGATTTATAAGCTATTTTTTATAGGCCGGTCATTTTTGACCGGGAACACCACAAGTGTGACTATGTGCCATATTTTTTTACAAAACAAAAGTTTCAAAACAAAATTCCTGGTGAAACATTAGAGTAGACTAGTGTGATCAACAATACCAATTTTCTTCAGATTTTATTTAATATTTCCAAAATTATTCAAAAATTTTAAAAAAATTACTAAAAAAATGAAATGCCTACTCTCAAATAAATGAGGCCTATGATTATTCAGATCCAAATCAAAATATAAAACCAGTCCTAATTGAAAGAGAACTTGTTGACAAAAAGATTGAATCCAAGATTGGGTGAAAATATGGTATAATGAGTGATTTATATGCTTTTTTTTATGGGCCGGTCATTTTTGACCGGGAACATCACATGTGTTATAGGGTTTTGAACACAACCTGAGGGTTAAATAAAATAATGACTGAATGATACACTGAATCGTCACTAGTAGGGCTGCCCCCTAATAGTCGACCGTTAGTCAACTTGAAGAGGCTTGGTCGACCAAGATTTTATTAATCGGTTAGTCGCAGAAAAAAAAAATCTCCACAGGAAGTGGCGAGGTCACGCAGTCCTAGAGGCACAGATCATTAACTGCAGGAAATCCAAACATTCACCTATCATTTATCGACCTCAAATATGCCTTATCACTTGAAACAGTCGCAACTTTAGTCCATTCTCTTTAATGTTTGCCTATAGATAAATGCGCGCTATTATTTGGCATATCCAAGTGTTTGTGTGGAGAGCGTGTTTACTGCATTACATGGAGGCGCCGGTGTGATCACTGCACTTAACTTAAAATACTCCGTCATTTTTGGTCATAGATAAGAGTAATGCAAAATGTAAAGGGTCTACTTTTATTTCTGTAAACTCACAACAGCAAAACGTTGTGCTTTTGTAAAACAATGAAAGCAATCAGGATGCGTTTTCTGATCTCGGTCTCGGTGAACTTGAGCTCGTAACAAGCATGAACCGAAACTCATCGTATAGGCTGCTTTCCTCACAGACACAAGAAATATATCTATAGCTTGGAATGTCTACTTTTAAACGAGCCAATTCAAATGGAAAATAAATATTCTCAGATTATGTAATCCATATGAAACTTGTATATAGGCGCGTCCACTACTGCGGAGATGAGAGATGAGTCAGCATTGTTGACTCATCCGCTCTCCCATTCCTTTCTGTAGGACTTTTTATATTTACCCCACTTTGGCATGATGATGATGATGAATGATGATCACTGATGATGATAATGCAGTTTTGACGATATAACGAATTAGCCTACAACAACCCGCCAATCAAGCTTGAAGTCTGATTGGACAGGATTCCCCTGAACCTTATTGGCTAACCTGAACCATACCTAATTTAAATGTCATCCTAAATTATATCATTTATTTTATAGTTAGTTTTCATTAAAAAAATAATAAAGAATACTGTTTATAGTCAAAAATAAAAACCCGCCTGTTGCATCAAAAACCAGCCCAAATTTTAAAGACCCGCCCAATGCATTTTTTTCCGGTCGGACGTGACCAAAAGGAGCCCAATTGGGCGGGAATCCGCCCAATCTGGCAACACTGTTGCTTTGGTGCGGAAAAACACACGTGACCGATGACGTCCGAAGCAGCAACTGCTTCAGTTCTCTAAGTGAATCACGTGAGTGGTTCAGACCAGTCGATACTGCTTCGCATAGCGAGAGGCTTCATGACGCGAGACTTTGCTGCGCGCACGCTTCAGCAGCTTTTTAGGTGCGTAATAGGACTATATAGACACCCAAAATGATGCACAAGATGTGGGTTTGTTGTATTAGGAGTTTGCATAGTTGTTATTATCACGGCATTGTGTGATCATCATCATGGAGCCAGCTAGGAAGAGAACCTGTTCTCCAATGTGGGAACATTTTTATCTGATCAGTCCTAATAAGGTGCTTTATTATACCTTGGTTATCCTACTGCACCTGGCTTATTTATTTTGTGGCTGGTTTATTTACATCATTCACACAAACCCTAGTTATACTTATACAGACATTATATTGCTATCTACAATTTCGCCACTAGATGTCACTGAAACGAAGCTTTGAATGAATGAACCCATTTTCAAAACAATTGATGAAGTGGTTCAATACTGATTCGTTGCTTCATTTGGACATCACTATCATTCTCTTATAAGATAGCGAGGCAGCAAGACAGCTAACGTTACCTAGGTTTTCGGACGCAGCCACTGCCGCTCGGTCCTCAGGCTCTTCTTCGCGGACGGCCCGATCCTCGACCGCCTCCTGGCGGCCGGCGATGGCTCCTCCGACTGAGGGCAGACGGCAGCGAGTCCCCCGTCCCCTGCTCCTCCCCTTCATGACGGACGGCAGCAGGCTCCGGCCCACGGCAGACGGCGGCGACTCCTCCGCTCCCTCCAGGTCCAGGACGGCAGCCACCCCACCTCGTCCCAGGAGCATGGCATCCGGGTCTTCGTCCCACCTTTCACAAGGCTCCAGCACCACCGCCTCGGGCAGCCTCTCGCGGTCTCTCCACTCCCGCGCTGCCCGAACTCCGCAGCACCGCGATCCCCCTCAGCAGTGAGGGCTCTCCGACAGCATATCCCTCCTTCCTCCCGGGTTTCGGCACCAATGTAACGAGGTTAGTAGATGTGGGAAGAAGGAGGCGGGAACCGGCGAACATTCAACAAACTTTAAATAAACAAAGAACAAAACGAAAGTAATGCCGGCAGACCCTCGTGGACGTCTGCCGGCCACACAAACATATTAAAACATAACATAAAGTCCAGGCCTGGTCCTCTCTCATCCTTCACTGTAGTCGCTCCTCCTTTTATGCCTCCGGAGCTCCTCCGTGAGAGACTCGAGGCCGGCACGCCTCGCAGGTGTCGCTCATTATCACTCGCGTCACCGGCCTCGCGCCGTTCCCTCACGGCTCTCGCCCGCCCTGCTCGTCACAATGATATTGATGGCTTTTCATGCAGGTTGTGTAAAACGCAACTAAAAGGGGTATTTTAAAAATGTAGCGTAGATTTGAATTTGAAAATCGGTGTTCCTCTTTCAAAAAGCATTTTATTGTTATTTTGGTCTGTTATTTTCCAGGGTTATTATCGTTAACTAAAACGATTAAAAATGAATTGTTAATTAAAAAGTTGAAAAAGAAATGAGATGAATAATAACTTACCATAAATTAAAAACAAACTTATTTTTAACTGAAATAAATTTAAGATAAACACTTAAAATTACTAACTGGAACTAAAACTGAACTAAAATGAAATAAAAATAAATGAAATAATAAAAATCAAAAGAATTTAAAATGAAAAAAGCATTTTAGGGCTGCACGATTTATCGCGATTAAACTGCACGCGATTTGGCAAAGGCGCAGCTTGTATTTAGACATAAATGTGTGTTGGCAGTGTGTGGACACAACTACCCTACCCTCTTGTAAATCCCCTTTAAACCAAAGCAGTCTCATTAGACATGCCGTTTTGATTCTCTGAGCAGTGTGATGTCATACTGCTCAGGCCCCGCCCACGGACGCTGACTGACAGTCCTGCATTACCATAGCTTCCACCCTCAGCATGTTGTACGATGTCCACCATTTTCTCAGCGCTCGAGCAGCTGTAGCGACAACGTCTCGTAAGCAATCCCGCTCTTCTGTTGTTGGGTGTAAGAGTGAACAAAAGATTTTTAATTTTCTCCCAACATCTGAGCCACTAAGGACGCAGTGGATTCATTTTATTTTTGAAGGTAATGCGCCCCAAAATACACTTCAATTAATTTCACTCCAGACTGCTTTGTGAACGAGGCACAATACAAGACAGGCTAAAAAGTTGTTACTGGAGGATGGATCCGTACCTACTGTTTGTGATTCAGCTTCACCTCCAGAAGAAGTATAGCACTGTTTATTTTTTATGATTTTTGAGCAAATCGCCATTTCAGTTGATGTGCCTGTTAGCCAGTAACACAACAAATCCAGCTAAAGCTATTGTCTTAAGAGACCAGATGTCTGTCGTCTATTTTATACCTTGTTTATGTACTGTATAACCACAAGTTTGTAAAGAAAAGTGTAAAAGGTGATTGTCTTAAAAAACTGTGTGTTTTCTGTAAAGACAAGACATTAAAAAGGCTATGTTTATTTGCAAAGAACAGCACATCCAGTTTCATTCTAAAAGTTGTAACTTCTTCCTGTGTCTCTCCATCCGGTTTAAACAATGTTGAACAGCATTACTGACAATCCTCATTTTGGCTGCGTGAGATTCTCCAGCTTTGTTGTTGTTGATCAACCGAACTGTTAAAGCTCCGCCCTCTTCTGGAAAGGGGGCGGGAGCAGCAGCTCATGTGCATTTAAAGGGACACACACAAAATTGGCGTGTTTTTGCTCACACCCAAATAGGGGCAAAGCTATAATAAATGATCTGTGGGGTATTTTGAGCTGAAACTTCACATTCTGGGGACACCAGAGACTTCTATTACATCTTGTGAAAAGGGGCTTAATAGGTGCCCTTTAATTATATAAATGTCAAATTCCCCTATTTTTCTCTCATTTGCACTTTTGTGTATTTAAATTTGGCACCTCAAGATGTATCATGCCAAGTCTGATGTTAGTGACGCCATTGGTTCGTGCCAAGTTGAAATATGCAAAGTCATCCTCTAGACAAGGAGAAATGGATGGATATCTAATGCAACATATCTAATTATATTCCAGAGTGTCTCATATTAATTGAAATCATAAGAAAGTATCTAAAACAAAAAACGCCATAGAATAAATGACTTTGCAAAAAAGCTCCAGTGTCCAGAATTACCTTTTGACTTTCCTCAATGCATTCCTGTTAGTGTGTGTGTATGTGCGTGTTTACCCAATATTTCAATGCCATGCATGTTTGTGAATACAAATTCCGATGACCTTTTAGTGCCCTCTTCCAGGGGAAGGGCACACTCTACTTTTAATCAAAATAAACAGGCACGGTGAAGGTGAAGGATGTTTATTTTAGAAAATGCTCATTAGAAAATTTCTAATGCTAAGTTTATTATCCACCTTCATTCCCTTTAGAGGGACTAAATTGATTTTTTTTGTACACACAAATATGGTACATATTCAATACATGTACATTTCAAAGTATGACCATCTGATACCATCACTGTCCCATGGTACCGCCGCAGTACTTTTTATAAGAACAGAAAGTTTAAGATTCCAGTAAGCTGATTTTAGGGGTATAGTCTGACAGATCAATATTGCACTCATTGAGACTGCCGGTACAAGGCTAACTAAATAGACAGACACTCCCCCCACTTTCTCTTCTCGACTGGTGTATTTTATCATTAGTGTAACACTGCAGAGGATGTGCATTGCTGAGGACAGCTGCAGCAAAACAGTCTAACACTAGAATGAGCAAGTAAATGAATAAATGGAGAAGGATGTTTTGGTTATTGAATCAGGCATTTTTCTCCCCTTGTTCTTTCTCTTCTCTCCTCCGTTCTCATCTTCTTTCAGCTTCTTTTGTCTTACTTATGAAAAATGAATACCGGATTCGCTCAGATTTAAAATAGTTTTACCAGTTTTTAAGTCAATGGTGCATTATTGACCTCACAAGGTTACTAGATATTAATACTGAAGTACATTGAGATATTTTCTGGGGTTTTGTGTTATTTACGGCATGTTTGAAATGAAAGTGCCTCCGTCTCATTGATGTAATTTACCAAGCGTGTCATCCTAAAATAACTGGGACTCTTCCCGTCTTAGTCCTTGAACAGCAATGCAGCTGGACTACTAATCACCAGGAGCTGTCCTTGGCCAACAATGCTGAGGTGTTTATGTGTGTGAGGAAGAAAGCTAAAGGTATCACATTTGTATGTGAAATAGTAGATGTGGTGTGTCCACCTAAATATCTTGCCATTTAGCTGAAAAGACTTAAAGGATTAGTTCACTTTAAAATGAAAATTACTGCAAGCTTTACTTTACGTTCAAACTGGGCTTTGACATTCAATCACCGGTGCTCACATTTTCAGAATGCACTTTTCTATTCATACTGTTTTAATCCCTCATTTCTTTGATCAGACCTTTGCCCTTCTTAAAAACATTCAAATGATCTTACGTGGGCTTACTTTTCAAAATTAGTAATAAAACAGTTTGCTTAGCATAGAGTCAAACACAACAATTTACTTATTGCTTTTATAAAACGGTTACCACACAATACAAATATTAAAGCCAAAAATATGTATCAGTGCAACTTTCATGAAGTAAACTTTCAATAAAAGGCTTCCTTCCACCGGAAAATATAGTCCCTGACCGTGAACAGCAACAGAAGTTACATTTTCATGCCATTAGATGGCGGCAAAGACCGTCTTTATGAGTGTGTCAGTCAGTAGCGAAGACTTTTACATTGAAAAGACTGAATTGTTGTGAACACCGAACAAGACGCAACTGACAAATGCTTTGACTAGCGCTGTCAGTCACAGGAAAACCCCTTAACTGTTAAAAGGACAAGATAATACATCAGACATGTAAACAGATTTTTTATTATGAACATAGGACTGACCTGAAGGAAAATGCTAAATCTGAATGCAGGTAATAAACTTGCTCACTCAATCTTTTTTTCACAACACTCTTCTACATAATAGAATAAGCTTAAATTAACAAAATCAATTGAGAACATACAGTTTACGTTGCTAAGAGTGGTTGCTAACGGTGTTGTGTAGTGATACACAGAACAGTTGGGTGAAGCGGACATAGAACACAGCTATTGACCAATCAAAATTAAGGACAGGAACTAACGTTTTATAAGTTTTTATATATATATATATATATATATATATATATATATATATATATATATATATATAATAATTAGCTTGAATGCGTCAGGATATTTATTCATTAATAACAGGATGGCTTGAGGGTGAGTAAAGCTTGGGGTAATTTTCATTTGAAAGTGAACTAATACTTTAACATCATAAAAAGCATATTTTATGCTAGTCTTCCCAGGCTTCTTATCTAGGTAACATATTTGGCTGACCAGCTTCACCAGAAAGACTATGCTGATGGTTGAGAAGCCTTTTTTACTAAACAGCAGTAATAACTCTGAGATGTGCTGAGAACACATTTACAGATTGTTTAATACAAATTGTACAAATTAGCATTAGTTAATATATTATGAATGAACATGAATTAACAATAAGCAATAAAAATGTATTGTTAGTTCATGATACCTAATGCATTAACATATTTAACTGTATTGCAGCTATAGTCTTTTCAGCAGGGTATTTAGTCCTTTTTATCTCAAACAGAGTTTATCCTCCTTTTAAAGATTGTAAAAGTTTTAAAGGAAGATTTTTGAGAAAAAGTCATTCAAGGGCATCTTCCACAGCTATGCTAAAAAAAAAAATCAGCAGAAAAAATGAAAAGGTTTCGGTAACATTTACAATCTCTTCCTTTAACACTAAAACACAAAACAATGCAATGCGTAATTCAAAATACGGGGAAAGCAATCAAGTATTCCTTCATATTAACACCTCCTCTAATGCAGCATATCTTTCAGGAAAAAGAATACAGTGCATTCATGTGCGGCTGTTAATACAGTTACTTTGAAATGCATCTTCATGAAAAATTGACCATGGTCTTAGAAAGAAGATGGAAAGGGCTAACAAAAATAGATCAAGGTAGACCCTTCACTCTGAGGGTAACAGACATACGGTAAAAGTAGTGCTTATCTCAAATAGAAGAAGAAACGAAGCATATATGCCATAGCCTCTCTCTTTGTACATGTCTCATTCTCTCTCTCTCTACTCTTTCCAACTGCTGACAGCTGCACTCTAGATCCCTACTTCTGTGGAGTCAGGAGACTTTGCATGATTACTCTCTGATGGAGTGCCCCTGCTGCTCTTTGTAGTGGCCCAGAAAGTTAGGGTGGAGGTGGGGCAGGTGTTCATAGATAAATACTGAGATGACTTTGAAAAACTTTGTACACCTTTTCATTTTCATTTCATGTGATGTCCTTCACGACCATGTCTCCAGATAGAAAGACTAAAACTAAATGCAGCTGCCTTGATGATTTTCTACTTACTCATTCAGTCATATGCACCGATTTATGTTTCTGCTGGTGGGTGCCCACATTCAGTGCAGACCATCTATTTGTCTGCTGGTTTGAGTCCTTGATCACAGATACATTATTCAGGGTTTCTTGTAGGCTAGAGATGTATGAGTCACATCAGCTAACCACTGGAATGCCCCAGGGTTCGGTGTTTGGACCTCTCCTCTTCTTAAAAAATCTCCTCTTCTCAAAATATGTGACATTCCTTCATCTTAGCAGATGGCTCTACTGGACCTCTTTTTGTAGGGTTAGTAATATCAAGGGTTTCAAAAAACACACATACTAGTCTTCTGATTTACAGTATCCAGCATCAAGCTAGGACAAGCAAGGAAACAGTGAAGTTAACATTGCACATTGGGGGGAGAGTTAATGTGCCTCTGTGAGGACTTTTACATGGAGACTAAATTAAATATTAACCTCAGTTTGCTGGTTTTGTCTCCAAAGTCTCCAAAGTCTGTTTGGCTTGTCCTGAGTTAACTTGATCATGAAATACATAAAGCAGATCCCTTAATTGGTTCTGACAGGTAAGTGTGAGAGAGTCCCTGCATTTTCACGACTACATGGGGAAGAGCGTATTTAATGTGGAAGTAATGATTGCAGGAGAAGGCCGATAGCCTTAGGGTGAATGGAGAAAATGAACGTGTGCGCTACATTTATTCATGTGTTCTCTCTGCATTCACACTACCAGGCTTTCTTACACAGTGTTACCAAAGTTATACTGTAGAACGGCTGTATAGTTAGATATATTTGTGTGTATATATGACATTATATCACATCGAAGCCACCACTACTTTATTACATTATGATTTGATGTAATGACTTTAGATCATATTTGATTCTTTGTATAGTCTTAAGGGATTCGTATATGTTCCTTTTAGGATTAAAAAATTCCATTAGCATTCTTTTATTTATGATTTTGTTTCACTACTCTTAGAAGGTAGTTTTCCATTTGCATTCCCATTAACCTCACAGGTAGTTGCTCAGCTGCCACAGACCCCTTATTTTAAAATGGACTGAGTAACTCCGGTTGGAACAGGAACATGTTCCACTTGGGTAAATAACATTGTGCAACATTTGGAAGTTAGGAACCGCAGACGGTCGCCACTTCACTTCAGCCGGTCTCCATTCAGCCTGTTCATGTCTCAGCACTACTCTAATGCATTTATAGAGAAAACCATGTCCCCATACACCTCAAACCTAGCCCTTCCATTCTCAGAATACTTACAGAGAGAGAGGTGGAGAGAGCCTGAACTCATCAGATCAGTTTGTCCTAGAAACATTTCTGTTCCATACTGCAAGGTCTTTCGGGACAGTCGTGTTAGTTCAGTCAGTGACCATAGAACACTTTAAAATAGAGAATGAGAGCCTTTTTTAAAAAAAAAAAAAACATCAGAATAGGGTTGTTTACCAGAAGAGTCATAGGAGAGAATAAAATAAAATTTAAAAATAAAATAAAATAAAGCCTGTCATGTCTGGGTCATATTTAACTTCAAAAATCTAAAGAAATTTATTTTATTTTATTTTATTTTTTATTTTATTTTATTTTATTTTATTTTATTTTATTTTATTTTATTTTATTTTATTTTATTTTATTTTATTTTATTTTATTTTATTTTATTTTATTTTATTTTATTTTATGCCTGCCACAAAAGCCTGTCAAGAACATGTCTGGGTCATATTTAACCTAAAAAATCTAAAGAAAAAAAAAATATAGAAATTTTGTTTTGCATATTATTTTTATTTATTTATTTATTTATGCATGCCTGTCACAAAAGCCTGTCAAGAACATGTCTGGGTCATATTTAACTTCAAAAATCTAAAGAAATTTATTTTATTTTATTTTATTTTATTTTATTTTATTTTATTTTATTTTATTTTATTTTATTTTATGCCTGCCACAAAAGCCTGTCAAAACATGTCTGGGTCATATTTAACCTAAAAAATCTAAAGAAAAAAAAAAAAATAGAAATTTTGTTTTGCATATTATTTTTATTTATTTATTTATTTATGCATGCCTGTCACAAAAGCCTGTCAAGAACATGTCTGGGTCATATTTAACTTCAAAAATCTAAAGAAATTTATTTTATTTTATTTTATTTTATTTTATTTTATTTTATTTTATTTTATTTTATTTTATTTTATTTTATGCCTGCCACAAAAGCCTGTCAAGAACATGTCTGGGTCATATTTAACCTAAAAAATCTATAGAAAAAAAAATTGAAATTTTGTTTTGCATATTTTTTATTAATTTTTTATTTTATTTTAAAATAACATTCATAAATGCACAATGAGGTTTGTTCATGCATTTAAATGCACTTTTAATAATATATAATTTTTGCATTAAGAAATATGTTATATTGTCATGATAAAAATGCTTATATGTTTATTTATTTATTTATTTATTTTGTTTTGCTTTTGATGTGAAATATGACCTGGGATATTTTTTACAGGCTTCATGAGATTTGCCCAACACCTTTTAATCAATGACATAGCAGTTGTCTCATCTGGTGTTTGTCAGTATGAGAAAATATAGCTGTTAGTCAAATTTTTGATCACATTAACTTCCAAAAGCATCACTGTAACTGAGATGCATATTTTTCTCTTTATTCTTTAGTAAAGCTTCTTCTTTTTTTTTATTTAATTTTTTTTTAGCTGTGCTTTGGTTTATTGTTAATGTTGCTTGGCAACATTATAAAAAACAGAACAAAAGATCCATGTGCCACCAGTTAGCGCAGATCTATCCGCTTGTATTCATACTGTATTGATTTCGTTTACCAGACATTTACAGGCTTTTGAGCATCTGAGAGACACATTCAATTAGGCCTGTTGGTGAAAGCAATGACAAAGACTTACATTTCGTCATCTGTCAAGCTTTGATAAGCACAAGCTGATCTCCGCACTAAAACAGAGATAATGAAACTCAGCCTCTGTCAAGAGAAACACAAGCCTAATGAGCTGCTGCAAAATAGACTAACTCATAACAACTGTCCATCCCACAGCCAATGCCCTGAAAAGAAAAAACAGCCTGTAATTACAGTTGCACAATGCAGCATCCTGGCAAAATAAGATTATATTCAGGGAAAATGAGAGGAAAACCTGCTTAATTGAACAGAGGATTCTACTGCAGTGACTCTATATGTATTGTGCTGTTATTAAAGGTTGCTATAAAAAAAAAAAAAATCTCATCTCTTGGGACAAATGGTGTGAACAGCATATCGTGTAGCCCACAACGCAGTTATTCATGGCTGCGTCAAAAACGTGTCTCACCTACAGACAATTTGCTAATTGCATTTCCATTCTTTATTTAGTTGAAGCTGCTTGAGTTTGCAGTGCCATATGGGCATCTGAACATCCCTGACCATATTTTCATAACGATTGAGAGCTTCTCAAAGGATTCTTTTGTATTCAGTACTGAAAAGCTGTCAGGGCCTCCTGAGCTTGTTCTTATTTGCTCTTTCTACATTTATTCTTATTTAGTCTCGAATGTTGACGTTAATATGTCTCATTTTGTTTCAAAATGCTTGTCGGCCTCGTGATGAATAGTGCGTGACGTATATTTTTATTTTCCTGTCTTTGGCTGTCTGTGTAATGCATGACTCCACTTCCAATTAAAGGCCATTACTGAAAAAAAAAAAAAAAAAAAAAAAAAAAAAAGAGCCTGCCTGCCTCCTTCATGGCCACTGACTGCATTAAGCTCGCTCTTATTCTCATTCTGTTTCCTTCCTCTCTTTTAGTGTCATCTCATCATGCTAGCGTTGTATCTTGTTGGCTGTGGTTAATTAGAGGCCCTTAAAACATCCTCAAATATGAATTTCTGATGTGTTTATTAGTCAGTGTCTGTATTTGCATTGAAAGCATCTGATGCTTCCTAATGCTACTTTTCCCAAGGCACCGCTCCCAGCTTTCACTGAAGGCACAAGCTGTTTTTTTCTTCTAAATTCTTAGTAAAAGGGAAGTAGTACACATTTGTTTCATACAAGGTATTGAAATTTCAGTGAGAGGCGTTACACTCAAACAACCCCTCAAAAGACTCCCGACTGTGAACACGGGAAATCTCGCAAAATCTCTTGTGGTCAAACCTAACATTAGAGTAAACAAACATAGCGGTCAATGGGCAAGAAAAAATGGAGATAATAGTGTTTGGACTGCTTGCTTTTTAAAGAAAATTTGCGAATAAATAAATAAATTAAAAGTCGTGTTAAGGCAGGAACACAGCAAGCCGACGGTCGGCCGTCGGGCATTTTTTCTTCGTCGGCCGATTACGTTTTCTCAGTGTGTTCTGCACCGTTTGCTGAAGTTGGTCCTCGTTGGCATTTTTTCGGCCGATTGGAAATGTTTAATCGGCGTTGGAGCTCGTCGGTCCGTCGGGCCATCTGGTCATTCTGATTGGCTGTTCAGATAGTGCCATCTGATGGTTCGGAAAGGCATTTCATCTCACGCAGACGCAGAACTGACGTGCTACTTGGCCGTCGGCTGTTTAGCAATCTGCCATTTTGTGAGTATTTGTCCTTGTGGTTTCCCCTGCACGAGAGGATTTCTGATTATATACAATATGTTGGACATTTACAATTTGAGATCGGTGTGGACCCGACGTTCTTCCAAGTAGATTCAATTAACACACCTCACACCACAGGGAAATCTGATAAGATAATCTTTAAAAACCATCAAGTATTGTCGGAAGGGGAGAATTGGGCCAGACTATCTTGTAGGGCCAGTTGTTCAAAAAGTTAAACCTGCACTGTAAAATGTTTATTGTCAAATTAACAGTAACTTACTGGCAACAATTATCCAGTAGTTGCTGTATTTAATACCACAGTAAAATTACCGTAAAAATAACTACACTAGTTTTACTGTACTGTACTGTAAAATAAAGTATAATGCTGTACTTTATTTTACAGTATGCCTAAAACTACTGTAGTTATTTTCACAGTTAATTTTTATTTATTTTAAGTTAACTGTTATATATTCAATAACACAAATTATTGCTTCAGATCAACTTTATTTAGGTTTCATCTTTTATATTTCTGAACTTCAATACAGAAATTTACCAGCATATTAATTTCATCAATTAACAAAAAAATACAATTAAATTCATACCACTAAAATCACATTAACACATTGTGCCAGTGGAAAATAAATGTTATAAAATATAAAAATAAAAAGTTTGAAGAGTTAAAGTACTTAATTAGTAGCAGTATACAACAATAACCAGTGAATACATATCATCTTACATCTTAAAACCACATTCCATAAAGAAAATTGTCTTCTTTATTGCGACGACTCTTCCCGCCTGTCTCACGATGGTTCAGCCGGTCTCTGAAACCGCCGCTGCGGGAGGAAAGAGCTACTTAGTTCAGCTTAACAGGGAAATGTGCACCCGCTTCGATGTTCTTATGGATATTTAATAAAACATATTTATACCTTGCAAACAATATTAGTACAAAACAAAAAAGGCGATTACATGCGTTTTGAAACTGACCTACCAATTTCAGGTAATAGGCTTTTCGTCTTCACAGCTCTTCCCGCCTGTCTTGCGATGGTCCAGCCGGTCTGCCAGCGACGCTGCGGGAGGAAAATTCTAGTTAGTGTGGCTTAAATGGGAAATGCTCACCCGGTCCGATGTTCATATATATATTTATTAACTCAAACGTATTTATACTTTGCAAATAACATTTGTATAAAACAGATAAGGCAATTACATGTGTTTTAAGTATGCCCACCTACCAATTCCACGTAGGCTACTCCGTCCTCTGACTTTAATCTTCACCACGCTGCAGGAGGAAAATGGCAGAAAATGAACGCTTACTCATGTATTTTTATGGAAATGTATTAACTAAAACGTAGCTTTATATCTTGGAAATAACATCAGAATAAAACATAAAGTGAAAAAAAAGAAAAGTTAACCTACCATACTGTTGTAGGCTTTCATCTTCATGATGAGTCTGTCATGCGTGAGGAGGTGTGTGGTTGTTTTTCGCGGTCATTTAGTAGCCTACTGTATTTACATATACAGTAGGCTAATATTTTCCCAGAATGCATTGAAAATCTACAGTAACATACTGTACACAGCTTATACAGTTGGAAACTGTTAAGAATACAGTAACAAGCTGTGAAAACTTCAAAATCTACAGTAATATGCTGTACTCAGATTCTACAGTAGGGAACTGTTGAGAACACAGTATAATACTGTTAAAACAACGGAAATCGTTTACAATGTGGATCAGAATGATCTGAATTTGGAAATTCCATGTTTTGCTATCCAGGATCAGGTAATCCAGCTTACTTTTTTTGTGCTGGTTTTCAAAGCAAAATTGGATTGGATCACCCTGATCCAGATTCACACTTTTTCAGATTTCCAAATCTGGATTACTAGTGCTCTACTGAACCCCTACTGGGACATGGTGATATGAGATATGACAATATGAGATGGGGGACAAAAATTGCATTCTCTCAGAAAAGTTTTGCGAAGTGTTAGTGCTGACCGATATATCGCATGCGATTGTCACGCGCATTTCATCAGTAAAGCCGGTTCCCTTATTACCGCTAAATCGCCATCACCTGCTTTCAAATGGAGCGGCATTTAATAGACAGAGCCGTAGATCACTGACAAGCCACGCAATATCGCGTTCATATCGCAGATGAATCGCCTTCGATAATGAACGCGATATTGCGTGGCTTGTCAGTGACCAGGGAACCGGCTTTACTGACGACATGCGCGTGACTATCGCATGCGATATATCGGTCAGCCCTACGAAGCGTTCACCCGAGAAACTTTCCGTTTGCTCGCAAAGAACTTTTGATTGGTTCATCTCTTGTGATTGTGTCAATGTAGTTAACAAACAGTGATAAAACACACACACACACACACACACACACACACACACACACACACACACACACACACACACACACACACACATTTGAATTAAATATAATATTTTTGGGTGGGTGGGGTGGGTGTAGAATAGGAGAGAAATAGGGGGAATATTGGGGGAAATAGGAGAAATGGTGTAAAAAAAATCCACACATTGCATTTAAATGAACACGCATTTTGATTGGTAATGACAGTCATACGTCATTTCATAACGACAGACGTAACATGACACTGTCATTATTTTTATGCCAGCTAGAGGGTGCATGACTTTAAAATGTAAATATAGGTTGTAATAAGGTGGTTGAAAAACCTATATTGTCGTCTTTTTTTTGGAGGACAGTCTCTCTAATCTGATTTCAGAATCTTTTTCTTTTGAACAACCCATTTTCAAGATTTGATCCAATCCGATAGCCTAAATCCAATCAGATTACTTTTGAACAACTGGCCCGTAGTGTGTGGGTGCCTTAATGTTTTATTAACAAAGTTCGGGAGGAGCACATTCAGATAATCTACCCAATCAGCAAGAGATGAGACATATCTATAGGTTTAGGCCAAATTCGGAGCTCGGAGCCCTCTACTCGGACAGCACGCCATATACGCCCTATCTAAATATATATTAGTGCAAACTCATGAATAGATATTTACCATAAAAAAATTATATTTACCATGAAAAAAAGAAGGATGATGTCTTCACTTTCTTCCACTGTAAAAAAAAATTGAAGCCAAAATATCCAAGAATTGGCCGCTGACATTGTGTGCCAAATACCTCATTTGGAGCCCGATTCTGTGCAGTAGTGCTCCTGAGGTCAAGCCGTGGTATCAAGATCTCGCCCATACTCCCGCTCCCGCAGACTCAATCACAAGCACAGCTGTCAATCATGACGTTACATCCCTTTTTTTATAGCATCTAATAACTAAAAGAAATAGCATATTTCTGATCACAGTGTTTTAATAAGTGTTCACTGAGACTGTTGTAGTCAGCGATTCTTGGCTAAAACAAGCTGCATCTTATTATTTGCTTTGTTTTACATACTGCTTTGAGAGACCTTCAGCAATGTCACTTGGAGAATCCATACTGAGCAACAGTGACTCCATTTAGAGCTACACATTTAGCTTGTTATCTGGTAAACTAAATGCATGCCAAGGCAGATAGCTTGTTAAAGTAGCATGTGTGTTTTAATGTACAGGGGTATAAATTAATGTACACTCAAAGTCTAAAACATTCTGTAATTACCATGGAGGCCATTATTGTTTTAGTTCATTAAACTTGTTTAAGTTGATCCATCATTGGCTTAATGTAATAAAGGAAGGCACTGTCTTTGGCACACATGTAGATTGCTCATCTCAGCACAACACTGAAATGTTTTCCGAGTTCTTGTATTTATAGTGTAAGACTCATACTAATTGCCTAAACTGTCTGATATACTTTAATAATGTTATATCGCTCTGCTAAAATAGAGAAAATTACAGCCATTCTAGCACCCACACAAACAGTCGGCAGAGTGCTAGATTAGAGTTTTCTAATTAGTAATAGATTGTATTCAGCCAGTAATTATTGGTGATTAGGGTGTCTGGTGCTTAAGTAGTTTCCATAGTATCAGCTGTGCCGAGTCACTGACCTTCGGCTGACCAGCAGAATCATTTTCTGCCTCAGCAAACAAATGGTCTTGTTGGGTCTCTAAACTGTCAAAATGAAGATAATTTGATGGAATTGGGTCAAATGATTTGGCTTTAAATAACATTGTGTCAAGGAATGGCCTCATGTCTTGCACTTAGTAAATTAATTTGTCTTTGAATCACAGAAAGGGATATTTTCCTTTTTTTATTAAATGAAGTGCCTCCATTCGTTTTTAAGACACCATAGATGTCACTGCTTATGATATCCAAGTGTGCCACACAAGTCCTGAAAAGTGAACCCAAAATGTTTCGATAGGCCCTGGTGGTTGCTCCCAGTATACAGTAGGTCATAAACCCCACCCTCTCCATGTAATCTAATAGGACGTGAGACAAACTAAAAATCAAATTACACTTCAAATACATATTTTTTAAAGATGGTTTCTCTCATTTTATGTCATTTTTATCATGCTGATGTCAGTTCATTTTTTAAATTAGTTATATGATGCTATAAAAACGGGGGTGTGACGTCATGATTGACATCAGACAGCTTCTCTGAAGTAGTCACTGAGGCACCAAGAGACATTTTTTTTAGGTTTTTTGAGAGGAGATTGGAGCTTTACCTTTAATTTCTACATTTCCATAACTGTTTATTTCACACCAACATAATGAGTTGTTCTGCAGTAAACTGTACAGTAACACTTTAGTTTAGGGTCCAATTCTCACTATTAACTGGTTGCTTATTAGCGTGCATATTAGAAGAATATTGACTATTTGTTAGTACTTATAAAGCACATATTAATGCCTTATTCAGCATGACCATATTCTACATCCCTAATCCTACCCAATACCTAAACTGAATACCTTACTAACTAGTAATAAGCAGTAATTAGGAGTTTATTGAGACAAAAGTCATAGTTAATAGTTAGTTAATAGTGAGAATTGGACCCTAATCTAAAGTGTGACCAAGTGTACTAACTGATTCTGCGGAAGCGTGGGCGGGCCCTTGATACCACGGCTCCACCTCATGCTCACTACAGCGCAGATTTGGGTTTCAAGATATCAGCACCATATTGGGACATTGGTGGCTATTTACAGTCTATGATAATATCCCGCAATTCTGTGAATGCAATTCTAGATAGATAAAAAGATCCCTAGATTGATGTTTCTTCTGTGCTTATTGTCCAAATTTGTTAAAATCAAACATGGTCCACTCTCAGTGGGCAGTAGATTTTCAACCATTACAAAAATATTGAGTCAGGAACATGTTCTGCTTCCAGACTGTCCTCCAAAAAAACAACAACCCTATAGGTAATTTTTCACGCACCTTATTAAAACCTATATTTACGTTTTAAAGTCATGCACCCTCTAGCTGGTGTAAAAATAATGACAGTGTCATGTTACAGTACGCCTGTCGTCATGAAATGACGTATGATTGTCGTTACCAATCAAAATGTGTTCATTTAAATGCAATATGTGGACCATTTACACCATTTGTCCTATTTCCATTTAGCAAAAATTTCTCTTTTTTTTTTTTTTATTAACGACTACACCCACCCCACCCCTACACCTACCCTTAGTGATTTATAGTGCATATACAGTTTATGAGCACATGCGTTCCCAGGGATCGAATCCACGATCGCATGATCACATTGCAATACATTGTTATATATTGCAATGCTCTGCCAATTGAGCTACGCAAAACCCGAAATATGATGCAGATAAAAGGGAACAATGCATTAAAATGAAAGTGTCTTGTTGTCGATAGGGGTGCAACTTTAGTAAACGCTCCTATGGGTCGTATTTCAGGGAAGTGACAAACGACCTATATAGGCGTATTGGTTGGAACATGTTGTCTGCTTCCTGAGGATAGATCAGACCAATGATGGGTTTGCAAGATACTGTATAGCCTCACTTCCAGTTGATTCTTTTTGAGAAAACACAATGATACAAAAAGCTTTATAATTGTCACTGAACTTGGCAAGACCCAAGGAAATCCCCCTAGGTCATTTGGTTCAACAGTTATAAGCTAAAATGCACATAAGAATGTGAACTGTTTGAAATAGAGACCCCAAATTTGGAACTCCAGACCCTGCTTAATCTTATTAGATTGAGTCGGGACCATGTCTTGGTTCCTGGGAATAGATTTGTTTTGTGCTATTCTTTACCCTCGGGTCTGGACACATGTCTATATTGTCTCTAATGGCTCCAAAGTTGCTGACAAGCAAATAGATGCTTAACGTCTCATTAGTGGTTAATAGGCACTCCTGATAAGTGCTTGTGTTCCTCTGCAGAAACAGGTTACGTAAGGCTTTCTTTTCCATCAGTCTGAAGAGGGTAGGGACCTATTAAAGACACCAACTGCTCTATCCACACAAACACTCCTTATTGCCATCCAAATATGTGGATTAGGGGGTGTAAATCAGGGGTTTGGGGTCTTTACAATCCACTGTTTGATGATGTGGGTGTGCTTAAGATAGAGAAAGAAAAAAAAAACAAAACTTTAATTCAACTTATTTTTCCAATTATGGGAAATAACTCAAATTCCCTACTGGAGACCAAAAAGTGAAAGTTATATTTCTCAGTGGGTTCGCTAATTAAAGCGTTATGTGTTGTCAGCTGAAAGGAGAGTGGTGGCTGAGCTTTAGTGGAGGAAATGGGTGGAGAGAGAGAAAGGGCCGAGCTACATAAAGCTCAGGTGAGACCTTCATACTGCACACGCTGCACTCTGAGCAGGCACTGATGACAGAGAACCTGCCTCAGCACCAATCTGGGCTTGTAATCACTCCGATTTGTTAACTAAATGAATCGTGTCCGGGCCGGCATCTCCGGGGAGACATTTTTATAACAGAAAAACAGAGAAGCTGGCAGGAAAGGTGGGAGACGAACTCGGCAGCTGTCGGATGAGAGAGTGCTGGAGATTTCAGCTCGCTCGAGTAGATTTCTCATTTTTAAATCTCTAAATATTATGGAAGGGAACAGTTGGGGCATGTATTTTCTTGTGACAAAGACAAATAAGCAGCAGCAGAGAAAGCGTTGTTTCAGAGGATTAAATACACAGCCAAGATTGAGGATTTTTGGAATACCTGGAGAAAGCTACCATTAGCATTCACATTCATCTCAATGGATATTGCTTGGCTGGCAGGAAGAAGTATCTGATTTGATTTCTTATGGGCCGTCAAGTCTGACCTGGAAATGTGACTATTGCTCTGACGCCACATTGACTGAATGTGAGCTGATTGGCTATAGGAATGACACAGTCACAAGCCTGTCAATAAAGAAAGATGTTGTTTGCAATGAGCTGTAGTTATGGCATCTACCAGCAGGGACTAAATTATTTACTTGCCACTGCTAGTAAACTGGGGCCATGTTAGGCATCCCAATTTAAAACTTGTACATTTATGCATTATTTTATCCAAAGCGACTTATTACAATACAAACATAAACCATTCAGCACTTCGGATGGATGTTGGCAGCTCAATCCACCAGAGAGGAGCAGAGAAGGTGAAAGTTTTGGAAATTGACTTTGTGCCTCATTAAATAAACAACTGTATGAAGGTATTATTGGAGGAAAACAACTGAGCTCCACTGACAGTGTAATTTGTAGTTAGCCACACATGTGTATCAGTAAATAAAAAAATAGAAAAATGCTTAAAGGTGCCCTAGAATCAAAAAATTGAATTTACCTTGGCATAGTTGAATAACAAGAGTTCAGTACATGGAAATGACATACAGTGAGTCTCAAACTCCATTGTTTCCTCCTTCTTATATAAATCTCATTTATTTAAAAAACCTCCAAAGAACAGGCGAATCTCAACATAACACCGACTGTTACGTAACAGTCGGGGTGTACGCCCCCAATATTTGCATATGCCAGCCCATGTTCCCAACATTATAAAAGGCATTAGACAAGGGCAGAACGTCTGGATCTATGCACAGCTGAACCATCAGACTAGGTAAGCAAGCAATAACAACAGCGAAAAATGGCAGATGGAGCAACAATAACTGACATGATCCATGATATCATGATATTTTTAGTGATATTTGTAAATTGTCTTTCTAAATGTTTTGTTAGCATGTTGCTAATGTAGGCTACTGTTGGTTAAAGTTACCATCGTTTATTACTGTATTCATGGAGACAAGAGTCGTCGCTATTTTCATTTTTAAAAACTTGCAGTCTATATAATGCATAAACACAATTTCATTCTTTATAAATCTCTCCAACAGTGTGTAATGTTAGCTTTAGCCACGGAGTACTATCAAACTCATTCAGAATCAAATATAAACACCCAAATAAATACTATACTCACATGACCTGAAGCATGTATGCAGCATACATGACAAACATCTTGTAAAGATCCATTTGAGGGTTATATTAGCTGTGTGAACTCTGTAAATGCACTGTATTATAGAGTCGCAAGCTTGATGGGCAGGGAGCATGAGATTTAAAGGGCCAGCAGCCCCTGAATCAGTGCATAGTTAATGATGCCCCAAAATAGGCAGTTAAAAAAATTAATTTAAAAAAATCTATGGGGTATTTTGAGCTGAAACTTCACAGACACATTCAGGGGACAACTTAGACTTATATTACATCTTGTAAAAAAAAAAAAAAAAAAACGTTCGATGGCACCTTTAAGGAGTTGCAACAAAACAGTTCAACTTCAATTTTTTTATTGCACGTTCTGACACCCAATTTCATTAGGGTTATTGGTTGTCATGCTCAGACTTATAAACCAATGAAATTGGGTGTTGCTTGGGGCCAATCATCTACGTGAACAAATACACTCATTTCACTGGCCAAAATTCTCTGATCTCTGAACAATGGCCATCCCTGCCTCTACAGGTGACTTAAAATTTACTTATACACTTGTGTGGCTTTCCTCTACAACTAAAAATTCCACTGTCACAGACATTCAGTTGTTTTGCTCCAATAAAACCTTCTTATAACAAGGTGCGAATTGAGTGAATTGAGATAGGGAGGTGCAGTTCCAGTGGCAGTCCTGAAAGCCAGCATCAAAACCCTGTTTTATTCGGGCCATAAATGGAAGACAATGAAGTGAAATCTGTATAAAATAAGATCTAATGAAAAATAAAACTGCACACAGGATAATCAAAATCAGGCCAAATATTCTTGATCATTGCTTCAATCATGATTTGAAGAATCAAAGACATAGTAAATCTTATGATTTTATGGCAGTTATGGCCATATGCTGAATTATTCCTATAGTTTACAATGACTTAAAGGGGTTATGAACTGCATTCTTTTATTGTTTAAGAATGCTTCCTGTGGTGCACTTAAAATGTTAGTATGCTTTTTACATCAAAAACTGTCATAATTTATAAATAAAAGCAATTTTTCCTACCCTGATTTTAGCCCTCTGATTTGAATGCTGTTTTAAGGTGCGTGTCTCCTGTGAGACTTCAGTGTAAACGCCCACTGCTGTGATTGGCTGACATATTTGCATATAAGATAGCTAAGTATTACATGTTTAACTCTCTCAAAACCTTTTAGCATGTTTTTACTATTACAGCTCTCAAGGTTAACTAATTGTGTAAAGTGTTTATTATAATTGAGATCTATGCCATTATATTTAGATCGTGGCATGAAAGGTTGCAGTGATGAACATTGTAGCCGATCACAGACATGCTGTTGAGCGCATGAATGCAGTGATCTCTTCATTGCAACTCAATTTCTGTACACTAACAAATGCTTTCATCATACAAACACAGTGTAAAAAAGAGATTTGTTGATTATTATGTGAGTTTTGACACAAGTCACGATCTCAGCCACTGATAAACTCAAGCTGTTTGATTGACACCTCCAGCGATTGCAAAGGGAGCGTTTTTTTGATTGCTTTCTATTTAGAATTTAATCACTGTTTAAATCACAGATTATTTTCATGCTACTAAGAAGAATGTGAAGTTGAACCTTAAATCATCACTGGTTTTCAGTTCTGAAACTTACAGGATGTTATATATCAAAAGCTCAAGGAAATTTTGTTTTCTTAGTTCATGACCAATTTAACTCGCTGATTAACGACCAAAGTATGATGCATTGTTGGATAAATTAACTAGTTAGTCATGACTGTTTCCATGACTTCTACTGTACATTCATCATTCAAGTGAAGTTAGTGAAGTGATTTGTAGACAATTATGGTGTCCCATTCTTGGAATTTGTGCTCTGCATTTCACCCATCCATGTGCACACACAGCAGTGAATATTGAACACACACACACACACACACCGTGAACAAACACATGGATCAGTGGGCAGACATTTTTTGCTGTGGTGCCCGGGGAGCAATTGGGGTTTGGGTGCTTTGCTCAAGGGCACCCCAGTTGTGGGAATGAGAGTGGAATTGAGTACTGTTCATTCACTTGAACGCTGTTCATTCACTCAAACCCATGACCTTCAAGTAACAAGTCTGACTCTCTAACATTAAGCCACAACTGCCCCTATATTTATAATTATGATTTTTGCTGTAAATAACTAACATGGTATCTGAGGAATGCTTTGCTATTTTTGTTCTCAGTTGTTTTGCTTTATTTACTGATGTTTGATTCAATTGCAGATTTCCTCTTAAGTCATACTCCTGGGATCCCCTGGGTACTAGAGCATATAAGGTATATATGGATTGAAAGATATAGATTGTTCTGTATCTTAGCCTGCTTATTTTGCCCAAGAGCATATTTTATTTAAGTCCATATGTCATACTAACAAGAAACGTCTAACCACAGGTCAAAAGTTGTAGTCCCAACCAAACAAGTTTGTTTGTTTGTTGAAACTTGTAACGGAGTGGGACTCAGGCAGGGATCCAATTGCGAGCTTTTATTGGAAGTAAGAGTAATTGTACAGGCAGGTTCAATCAGGAGCAACCAGAAACAGCAAGGGACAGGCAGAATCGTAGTCAGGCAATGGTCAGGCTAAGCAGATATCACTCACAGAACAGTATACAAGGCAGACCTACAGGCAGGAGATACTGGATGTGCAGGCGGGTATGGAGGTCTCCAGGGCAGGTCCAGGAACTCAAGCGGCCACGGCGGGTCAGGGGCCTCGGGCGGCCACGGCGGGTCAGAGTCCATTAAGGGCCATAATAATTCTGAGGCCGTTGACGGCAGTGAACGGGCAGGGTCCCCACCTACAAGCTCCCCACCCCTAGGAATACTGCCCCCCCAAAAAAAGTTCTTGGGGAAATCAATGGAGTGCGTAGCAGGTTGATGGGCAAGGAGCTTGAATGGTGCCGGCAGAGCAAGGCGTTTGGGTGGCGCTGGCAGGGCAAGGTGCTTGGGTGGTGCTGGCAGGGCGAGGAATTCAGGTGGCGCAGGCAGGGCGAAGCGCTCAGGAGGCGCTGGCAGGGCAAGAAGCTCAGGTGGCGCCGGCAGAGCGAGACGCCTGGGCGGAGTTGGAGAGTCCTCTGGAGTAATCTCCGGACCCCCAGCGGCCTCTTGAAAGGCTTCTGAGCCTTGAGGAATGGAAGAAGCCTTCTTCCTCCTCCTCCTCCTCCTCCTCTTCCGAGGGTGAGGTGATGGTTCACCGGTTGGAGTGGGTTCTGGAGCAGACTCACTGGCTGAAGCAGGTTCTGGAGCGGACTCAATGGCTGGAACGCCCCCTACATCTTTCAGCACTGCAGGGGCGGCCATCTTGCCCGTGGGCACTGGCAAAGCAGCCATTTTGTCCATCGCGTCCAGGGCGCTTGAGTGCGTTGCAACCGGCGAACTTGAGAGCGTTGCAACAGACGAACTTGAGAGCATTGCAACAGACGAACCTGCGTGTGCAGCGTCCGACGAGTTTGAGTGCGAAGCAACCGCCGGGCTTCAGAGCGAAGCGGCCGGCGGAGGCTTAGGAATGCCAGCCGCTCGTGCTGAAATCAGCGGTGGATCAGTCACACTGGAACGCAACCCTCTCCGCTCCCGGACTGATCTAGAGACGTGACGTGACTCTGGGCGATCAGCGGCGACGTGACGTTGCTCTGGGCGATCAGCGAAGGCGTGACGTTGCTCTGGGCGATCAGCGAAGGCGTGACGTTGCTCTGGGCGATCAGCGAAGGCGTGACGTTGCTCTGGGCGATCAGCGAAGGCGTGACGTTGCTCTGGGCGATCAGCGAAGGCGTGACGTTGCTCTGGGCGATCAGCGAAGGCATGGACTGGTGTTGTTGTGATGGTGGCCGCCATTTTGTGACTGTTCTTTGATGCGGCGGCCATTACGTGATTAAGCATGGTGTCGCGTTCTTCTGCGACACCCACAGTAAAGGGAGATCCGCTCAGTAGTAAAGCCTGTTCGATATACTGTTCCAACGTCCCGTTTGGATCGTGTAGCGGCATGACAGCACTGAGCGGGTCAGATAGTCCACCGCGAAAAAACATCATTAGGCACTCCTCATTAAAACAGGTTAACAGTGCCAGTTCAATAAAGTCCATGACATAGTTCTCAATGGATCTGTCCCCTTGACGGAGACCTATTAACTTGGCAGATGGGTTCATATTTGTTGAGACAGGAACACTCACGGTAGCTGCTGGATCTAGGTAGTGGTGAAGTCTTCTGTAACAGAGTGGGACTCAGGCAGGGATCCAATTGCGAGCTTTTATTAGAAGTAAGAGTAGTCGTACAGGCAGGTTCAATCAGGAGCAACCAGGAACAGCAAGGGACAGGCAGAATCGTAGTCAGGAAACAGGCAATGGTCAGGCTAAGCAGATATCACTCACAGAACAGTATACAAGGCAAGGGTCAGGACAGGCAGCAACGGAATCGTAAACGGGTAACAGGCAGGATCAACAACAGATAGGCAGACAGGATATAAACGCTCGGAAATGACACACAGTCAAGACTTCGCCAACTGGTGGTGTGAGTGTGAGTCCTTTATAGTCCTGATAATGAGCTGCAGCTGGGTGTGGTGATCAGTGTGGTGTGCTAGGGTGCATGTGGCAACAGGTGATTGGTGGAGTGAGTGCATGTGATTGACAGGGGGGATGATGGGAAATGTAGTCCGGAGTGAACAGGAACATGACGGGAACAGATGGTGATTGTGACAAAACTATGGTCTGGGGAAACAACAATGCTTTTGGGAAACCCACCTGGTCGGGTACAATCAGGGCTAGATGGCAATTACATTCACAAAGTTTAAATTCAGCGTTCCAGAGTTTTGTCAAGATACAGCCACTTCATGTTTCTCAGCTTTGTCACCAGATTTGTTAAAAAAGCTTATATTATATGTTTATGTAAATTTTTTAATAGCTTTTTAATTGGCATGTTGTAAAAATGACAAATTTGTATCTGATTTCACAGTCAAGATTGTGTTATCTGACACATTTGGGGATTATCCAATGATTGCTGTAGAATGAATTTGAATAAAAGTTTTTCTCAAAATTTAAAATGGCTGAAATGTTATATAATTGGTCATGAAAAGTTGTCATTGCATTCCATATGACCCAAAGAGTCTAAAGAGAGCTGAGTAAGGAGTAAATTGCCTACAAAGCGTTTTTTGTGATCTAACCAGTAGCTATGCTCCCAAACTGCTTAGATGCCCTGAGGCCATGATAATTACCAAGATTCATCTCAATGAACTTGAATTGCAAAAACACATTACTTTTCAACAAAATTCAGGATGGCTGGAAATATAGTTGGGTGAGAGTTTAAACAAATGTCACTGACCTCAACATGACAAATAGGCCATTCAGTTCAAAAGTTATAAACTAAAATGTTTGTGAAATTTGTGGCACTAGAGGGTTTGAGACTCAATATTTGTAGAAGACACTAAAGGGGCTTTCACACTGGGTAGTTTTAGGAACTTAGTTCTAGGAACTAGCCACCAGGATAGTTCCCTGAGAGCTAATTTCTCCCCCGGGCCATGTTCCGGGTTGCATTCGCACCGGAAATAGGAAGTCTGAAGCAGCTGACAGCAGTGTTTTTAAAACGCGGCATTTAAAGGTGCCCTAGATTCAAAAATTGCATTTACCTCGGCATAGTTAAATAACAAGAGTTCAGTACATGGAAAAGACATACATTCTCAAACTTCATTGTTTCCTCCTTCTTATATAAATCTCATTTGTTTAAAAGACCTCCGAAGAAGAGGCGAATCTCAACATAACACCGACTGTTATGTAACAGTCGAGGTGTACGCCCCCAATATGCCAGCATATGCCAGCCCATGTTCCCAACATTATGAAAGGCATTAGACAAGGGCAGAACGTCTGGATCTGTGCACAGCTGAATCAACAGACTAGGTAAGCAAGCAAGGACAATAGCAAAAAATGGCAGATGGAGCAATAATGACTGACATGATTCATGATAACATGATATTTTTAGTGATATTAGTAAATTGTCTTTCTAAATGTTTCGTTAGCATGTTGCTAATGTACTGTTAAATGTGGTTAAAGTTACCATTGTTTCTTACTGTATTCACGGAGACTAGAGCCGTCGCTATTTTCATTTTTAAACACTTGCAGTCTGTATAATGCATAAACACAACTTCATTCTTTATAAATCTCTCCAACAGTGTAGCATTAGCCGTTAGCCACGGAGCATAGCCTCAAAGTCATTCAGAATCAAATGTAAACATCAAAATAAATGCTGTACTTACGCGATTAGACATGCTGCATGACGAACACTTTGTAAAGATCCATTTTGAGGGTTATATTAGCTGTTTGAACTTTTTTTTTTTATGTTGTTTAAGCAAGCGCGAGCTCTTGGGGCATGGAGCACGAGACACACACCCTGAATCGGCTCATTTCTAATTATTCCCCAAAATAGGCAGTTAAAAAAATGAATTTAAAAAAATCTATGGGGTATTTTGAGCTGAAACTTAACAGACACATTCAGGGGTCACCTTAGACTTATATTACATCTTTTAAAAAAAAGTTCTAGGGCACCTTTAAAAACGTCAAAAACCGGTTGATGTTTGATGGAAATATGTTTACATGGCTTTTTAAAAATGCTGGGTGCCGTTGTTTGACATGCGTTTGACCTACTGTATCAACGTACACTTATATCACTACCTACTCTGAAGTAAGAGCTAATTTATTTCCCCCAAAAGGAGTTCCTAGAACTAAAGTCATTCCTAGTTCCTCCAGTGCGAAAGCCCCTTAAGATGGCTATGACATACATTTACAAGAATATGACAGTATTTCTACTGTGAATGTCAGTGAGACAGTGCTCATTTGTAGAAGTGTGCATGCTCATAATGGGTACCAGTAAGGTCAGGATACGAGGGCTGGATGTCTGATTGCTCTGTCTACTGGAGGTCAGAGGGGGGACAGGAGAGAGGGTGGCACTCAGGTTTTGTGGAACAAATTGCTTTTTGTGTATAGGATGAAAGAAGACACGGCGGAAAACTCTAGAGAGAGACTAAGAGAATGAAGATAGACATAGAGAGAGACAGGGAATAGAGACTTTTAGAGAGTTCACTTAAAAGAGCTAGCACAAAAGTCTTATCGTGCCTGACAAGCATCTGTCCTGTCAAAGTCAGGTTCCATTTGGTTAAAAAAAAGTGTTTCGGATATATGCTTTAAACTGGAAAAATGAAAAAAAAGAAAAAAAAAAAAAAAAAAGAAAAGTCTGTTATTAAAGGTGCTAAAGAGGATATTTTCGTCGACTGAGAAACCAAAGACTTGAAATGAGGGCATGCGTAAGAACAACCCCCCCTCCTTCACAGCTCATTTCGAGGGAACGCCTCCCAAAACTCGTGCGCAAGTATTGGAACACGAGTGTTTACCAACGGCATTCGCTGTGTCGTGTTAGTGGATTCATTATGTCGGACTCACCGCAGGTAACTCATAATCTGCAGTTGTTACTCCTGTCTCCTGACAAAAACATTGCATGCGGCGCCTGTGGAGTGTGGAAAGTTACTGGAGCGCGCAGCTGCGCACGTCTCTCACAAGGAACGTCATGGCAGTGATTGACAAGCCAGAGGGACAATCGTTTACGCGAAGATCGGTTGGCTGATGTTTTTAAGGCCCTACCTCGTGCACAGATGATGTATATTAATATTATTCCTTTCAGTGCACCTAATAAATAGTCTTTTATCAGTTAGTAAAGACAGTTTCAAGTAATATTGCAAAAATGTATAAAACAAAATATCCTCTTTAGCACCTTTAATTACGCACCCTCATGCCATTCCACTCATAAGACCTTCATCTTCAGAGCATAATTAAAATATTTTTGATGAAATCTGACAGCTTTCTGACCCCTCCATAGACAGCACCACTTTCAAGGTCCAGAAAGGTAGTAAAGATATCGTTAAAATAATCCATGTGACTACAGTGGTTCAACCTTAATTTTATGAAGCGATAAGAATACTTTTTGTGGGCAAAAAAACCCACAAAAAAAAAAACAACAACAATATCCTCTCTTCTATTACGCTGTACGTTCAACACTTCAAGAATGCCGGCTCAGTATTGGCCGACGCAGTGCATGTGAGCAGCATAGCCGATAATGAGTCGTAGAACAAAAAATAGCATTATATTCACTACATGCAATCCAGTATAACTAGGCACTATATGTCTCCGTTCTTATTTTCTGTTTTCTTTTAAAACATTTGTTCAAGCACATCGATCAAACACTCAGTGTGTATGCGTTACATCTATGTGAAAGTGACTGTGTGTACTTAGCTTACTGACCTGAAATGACCTTGTCCAGACCAAAGCAGCTTTTGTATGCCTGCCAAAACACTTAACAAGCTATATATGCTCATTGTGATAACGGGAGTGTGCTGTCAACATTCATTCACTAAAGATGCACATTAACTCAGAATTCCCCTGACCCTCCATTTGCGTCGGCACAGTAGGGTGTTTGGATAAGTCACCTCTCCCTGATGAGAACATAAACCAGAGCATCACTGCAGCTGCTGTGTAATCTAATCTACATACTGCTTTCCTCGCCTTAGTGCATTACCGACAGCTCTACCTTTTATATGCCAAGACTTAATAGTCTCAAGTACACTCCTTAACCTCTGCCCACTCCTAACTCCCCTTTTTTTCACACAAGAATAGCACACCAATGACTGCGTATGAGCTCAGCAGAGGATGCTTTACTGAAATTGATCTGAAGGGCAGTACATTAACCAATCTATGCCCTCCTTTTCCTGTTACTCTGAATAAGACTTACAGTAGGTCCATTATGAAAAGAATGGGCTTATTGCATGCTATCTGTTATATGGCTGGCTGGTGGAAGTGTCCATAATTTTGCGTACCAGTGGTGCTTAACTGCAAATTTTTGGTAACACTTTATTTTATAATGTCCTTGTTACATGTTACATGTACTATAGTAATAACTGTAAATTATGCATAATTACATGCAATTATGGCCTATTCACACCAAAAACGATACCTATAATGGTTACTATAACGATGACTATATTTGCGTCCACACGACGCACGAACGAACAATAACGGTCTGTTTATTCTAAGCTCAAAGTGTGTACAACCTGTTTTTACTGTTCTTGTTGCATTTACACGGCTTTAACCAGCAGTTGTCCTCAGTATGCTTTGTTTCAAGTGAATAGCTAGTGTAATCGATCTAATCTAACAGTGAATTTAGCTGACAAAGTCAAAACTTAAAACAACGCCTAGTTGCACTGCAACTTTGAAGGAAGCTCGACAATGTTGTCGAAACTAGCGCTGGATACCTGAAGTAATTTTATTTTGTACAGTGGTGGGTTTTTCTGGATCTTGACGATTCTCCACAATGTCGTCTGCCATTTTAAATGCGCGAGCCCTTAAATTGAAATGGATTCTGATTGGCTGTCAGTGTTTTATAGTTATACAGCTGGAAAAAAAAACATTCTGAAAGTGATCCCAACGATATTGTGTTAATGCTAATCTTTTATAATTAGAACGATTTTTAGAACTATCTTTATAGAAATCAGAAAAATCTGTAATCCTTATAGTTATCATTCTTGGTGTGAACAGGCCTTAACCTAATGGTAAGACATGTAGTTAATTAATATTACTTGATACTTAAATTTAATTTTAAAATAAAACTTAAAATAATGTATAACCAAATTTTCACTATTTTTATTGCTCATACTGTACTTGGGTTATGGATTTGAACAAATCCCTAACCTTAAGTGTTAACCTTTCTTCTGCCGTATGGTTTGGTATGTAATTCAATCCACAACATTTGCTATGGACATGAATGATACCCTCAAATCATGCAACATGTTGAGTAGACAGGTGCAGGTGAAAACTGAAAAATTTTAACACTAAATGAGAAACTAAGCCATATTTAGAGACAAGAATATCAAAAAGGTGCGTCCCAATTCATGTACTAATACATAGTTCCATGCTATTTTAAATACAGCAATGCGAGTAGTGTTCACACTGAAAATTCCAAAAAGAAAAGGTGCACTTTAAATACCCAGATGATACACTTTTGTGTTTTTTAGTTTAGTTCAATTAAAACTCTGCTGTGATTGCTCTGTTAGTGCGGTTCTTTGAATAAATGTGAATGCTGCCATCTGAACCCTGGTGTGCACCAAACAAATGGAAAAAGAAAAAAAAAACCTGAAAAGACCCCTTTCAATTGAACTCTGGTGTGGTTCTACTGAAATATGAACTCAAAAAAGTTCTTCAAATCAGGAGCTACAGTACGTTGTCCATTGCAGTTCGGTTCAGGAGTCAGAAGTGCCGTCTCTGCTGTTTTGACTCCTTTACACATTTTATAAGCCCTCCACAAGTTCTCAGCTGGTAAAAATACCATTATTTATATGTACGCACATACAACAAGCACATTTAGCCCAGCACACAGCATTGTTATGGATGTTTGGTAAGTTCCATCGCAAAATATATGTCATAAAAGCCATTTTTTGTTTTGTATCTTTAAGTTCAGTCTTAAAAATAATAGTGTGAATGTTAAGTGAACCAGGACTAAGTACTATATATATATATATATATATATATATATATATATATATAAATATATATATATATATATATATATATATATATTTTTGTTTTCCTTTTTTTTTTTTTTTTCTTTTGGTCCAGGTCTAAAGATCTAAGAGAACCAAAGTCCAAAGTACAAGTGTGAACACACCTTTAATTAAGAGTGAAATACTGGACATGTCATGCTTGAAACTGTTGTGGCTTTCCTTATAAAATTCATACCATAGACAAGGGATCTTCAAACTCTGTCCTGGAGGGACACTGTTCTTCGGAGTTTAGCTCCAACCCCAATTAAACACACCTGAACCAACTAATCAACATCTAATTGGGTATACCTAAAAAATTTCCAAGCAGGTGTGTTGAGGAAAATTGGAGTTAAAATCTGCAGGACAGTGGCCCTCCAGGACCGAGTTTGGACACCCCTGCCATAGACGGTAGCGTACAAATTGAATAGTGCATCATTTGGGGCACAATTATAGTCTTGAGGGTGGGCTTTTTTGAACTGGGTCAGCAAATAATCTCCTCGTGGCAACATAGAAACCACCCAAAACTCTGCAACTGCATCACAATGCACTAAAAACCACTCAGAGCACCTTAGTAACTGCATGGCTAAACAGTATGAAAGTGAGCTTTGCAGAAGCAAATGCTACTCCCTTTTGTATTCAGAAAATATAACTGACCAGCAGGGTTTTTCATGGGCAACATTCAGTCTCGTATTATTTAGAAAATGTAAAAATCTAGTCTAGCATTTACAATTAATCCTAATGGAGTTATAAAGGGTTCCTCCTCTGATCGGCTTACAAAGCGTTCATACGGTTAGAGGAAATGCTGGGTTCACCCCAGTGCAATGGAGGGCTGAGAGGTGCCTGACAGTCTAATCCAAAGAGGCTCAGAAAGACTTCTTGGCATTATACTGCATGGATTTTTGTCATGGTTTCACAGTGTCAGAATTCAGGAGTATTCACATTTGCTGTAGAGGAATGCAGGTTGTTGTATTGTATTTATTGTATTGTACCCACCATTTATTGTAACACTCAATAAATGTAATATTGTCAATAACTTGATTGCAGTCAAGCATAATTCAGTCCTCTACTTTCCCCTAAAAATAGATAGTTTTATTAATGGTAGACAAAGATATTTTGAAAACTACACCGTAAACATTATTGTTTTAAATAAACTAAATTTGATTTTTTTTTTTTTTTTTAACAATTGATTTTGAATGTATTTAAAGCAGAACTAAGTAACTTTTTTTACCTTCATAAATAGTTTTCTAAGTCCTTACGATGGTTAATTGACTTGTAGTGGTGTGTTTGAGGTGAGCACTAACCCCCTCTGGCACGTCTACGCCAGAAAACAGCACTTGCAACTTGAGCTGCATCGACCCGACACAATCTCACCTCATGTTCACGTTCACGCAAGAGTGACAAAATGCTTTACGGTAATTCAAAAACAATATATATATTATGTCTTTATAAGACAATTTCGAAAATTACCCACCTCCATCGAGTGTACTGTATTTGCAAATTACCCACCTCCTCTTTCTTGTACTGTATTTGCAAAACTACTGCGCTGGCGAGTGTTGTAGTCGTTGTAGTCCAGAGCTGCGCTTGGAGTATTTATGACAGTGTCATTCACTGAAGGAAACTGTAGGGGGAGCTTCGCAAATCTTGCTTAGTTCTGCTTAAAATTGCAAAATAAAAAAAATCTAAATTTTTGGGAGTAAGTAAAACTTAAAAATCCAATGAATAAAAATCATCTTTTTTTTTTTCTTCTTTTTTTTTACAGTGAAGCTTTGGAAAGCAAGTTATTTTTATTTTCTTTTATTTTTGTGAAAAATGTTCCTTTATGTGTATGTGTGAGTGAGAGAGTGAGTGTGAGAGAGTCCAGTCTTCAGTGTCACATGATCCTTCAGAAATCATAATGTGCTATTATGGGAACTTTCCATAGACATAATTATTTTATGCAAACTGTGTTTTCATTCTACCCATCAACTTTCTACATTTTTACATTTTCAAAAAACATAATTTAATATGATTTTTAAGCTGTTTTCCTTAATGGGCACCAAAAAATACTGTCCCACAACATATGGATTAACTGAACCACACACACACACACACACACACACACACACATGTTTGTTTTTGTGAATTGTGGGGACTTTCCATAGACTTCAATGCATTTTACACTGAACAAACTGTACATTCTATCCCCCTACCCTGCCCCTACCCCTAAACCTAACCCTCACAGGAAACTGTGCAAACTTTTACTTTTTCACAAAAACTCATTCTATATGATTTATAAACCCATTTACATTGTGGGGACCGCTGGCTGGTCCCCACGATGTAGGTGAACTCAGGTTTATATTACATCATGGGGACATTTGGTCCCCACAATGTAATATAAACAAAAGCACACACACACACACACACACACACACACACACACACACACACACACTGGGCTTCCATGTTTTATGGGGACGTCCTATAGACATGATTAGATTAATGACTTTACATAATGAAGACATAATGACTTTCTGCATATTTACATTTTCAAAAAAACATAATTTTGTGTGATTTATAACAAAGCTGTTTTCCTCACGGGGCTAAAAATAGTGGTATTACTATCTTTGTGGGGACATCCCCACAATGTAGGGTTTACCAGGACCACACACACACACACATTATATATTAATTTATGTTACATTTATGTATTTAACATTTAATTATTTATTTATTTTATATTGAATACTGATTTTTTTTCTAAAGAAATAAGCAAACACCCACAAGTGTTTTCGTTTCCCCTACTCCCCCATCTCTATAGGTTCTATAGGTTTATTTATGCGTGATGTAGCCAGGTGACTGATTCCTCAAAACCGATTACTCTTTGAGAAGACAGATTTCAGGTTCTGACCCATCTCAGGTTGCCATTCATCTTTTCTGTCGCTCCAAATGATTTCAGCCATGCAAATTGCTTGTGTGGAGCTTCCTTTCAGGCTCAGAGCTCTCTGCCAATGCTATCATCTCAACCCTTCTACCCAAATTAAAGATTTGCTGCTTTGGCTCTGTTTTCCGCTCTTTGATTACTGTTTAAGAATGGGCATGTACTCCACTAATGGTTTTTCCTTCTGCAGCTGTCTTTCTGGTGAAGTGGTTTGTTGTTGTTCTGTATGTGTGTGTTCATGGGAACAGATCCTACCTTGCTGGTGATGCCTTGTATCCTTGGCTTCCCTTACAAATGGCTATTTTCAACAGAACTCTTTGCATGTCTGTTTGAAGTGGTAAATACAGTTCACACACAGTTTGGTTATGGAAGAGAATGTTCTATAACTGTAGTGACCTCATAAGTTACATTTTCAGAGTCACAGCCAAATTTTGAGAATGAGTTCAGTTTGAGAATGATTCATACTATATATGCTGTATGAATCAAAAAAACACACTTGACATCTAGAGGGGCTTTCGCACCAGAGGAACTTTTTCATAGTTCCTAGAACTATTGGCTGAAGTACCTGAATTTTGCTGTGTTTGCACCGCAGGAACTAGGATTTTAGTTCTAGGAACTCCTTTTGGGGGAAATAAATTAGCTCCTATTTAAGAGTAGGGTCTAAACCAGCACTATAGGAATGATCAGAGACGTGAGTGTACGTTGATTGGTCAAACGCATGTTAAACACCAACACTCTGCATTTTTAAAAGCTGTGTAAACATATTTACTTCACGAACATGGAAAACAGTGATAACAGCATTTACCTGTTGTCTGCAGAGTTGTGTTCTTTTTTCCACCTCGATGATATGTATATATGTAGATTTTGTCTCTTAGCTCCAGTTTTTGCTCTTTCAGTCTTGTAAATTATGCATTTACATGCCATCTTTATTATCATGAAACCCACGACACACAACAAACACAGCTCCGATCACAGCATCCTCCATCCACTGGTTTTTAGATTTTGTTAATGCCGTGCTTAAAGACGCTACTGTCTGCCGCTTCAGAGTTCCTATTCCTGATGCGAATGCAACCAGGGACATGGCTCGGGGGTGAAACTAGTTCTCGGGGAACTATCCATTAAAACAGCAGAAAATAGTGGTATTGTATGGTCAATATGTGTTAGGTCACCGTGATTTAGCCAAGTAAGACATGTTTATGGATCAATATTGTTGATCCTGGAACAAAATTTAGTCTTAACCCTATCCCTATCCCATTAACCTTAACCCTACCCACAACTTAATCCCACAAAATCAGAGGGAAATGATAGGTGAATAACACTGATGTATAAACACCTAACCCTGGTTGTAAGCCTAAACTTGACATCAACTGTAAACTTGTCCCTCAAATCTGATTGGTTGATTGGAATGTTGTTCCAGGATCAACAAAGATGTTGATTAAGGAACATGTTGTTCTTAGTGAAATTACATACACCCAATATCAAATCTTAATTTCTGCAAGATTGCGGCAAGTAAACAGTTTGTTGAGGGGGTTTTGTGCTGTTTCCATAGCTAAGGGGAGGAATTAACATTTTTTTGATGCAGATGACAGAATTTTGGGTCAGCTGGGACTGCGTGACCCTAAAAAGGATGTAAACAGATATTGTATGTGGGTTGTGCCACCAGGATGCAATTACAGCTCAAAAAACAAATTAGGTTTGAGTTGCACCTGCTGAGAGGACATCGAGTGGAGGATGATAAGAAGGACAGAACACCCAAACCCAAAAACAGCACAAGAAAACCAGGGACATTTCTAGTTCAGCGATCAATATGTGATAGAAATGATCACTTTTTACTTCTACAACAAGGGGCAGTTACAGTTTTGTGTAATTTGACTATATAAATATCTGTCATACTCCTCTAAATTACATTTAGGCATTAACACAGTTATTAACTGCACTGTTCAGAGTAACTCCAGCTGTCATTCTTCTCAAATTTTTGCTGTCGATGAGGTCAACATACATCCAAAACAATGAGCAGACACACATCTGATACATTCACCATTAAAACAAATAAACAATAATCTGAGTGAGAAGTGAGAAGAGTGTAAACAAGACCAGCAGTAGCCAGGAACTGGCTAGTGATGCTAATGGCTATAAGCTAGTAGAGGATGTTGGATAATTTGGATAAAACAAGCGTTGCTTTTGATGTAAAATACTACCGGGATATGTTCACCCGCTGTAGAAACACAATGATATAAGTTATAAAATTGATTTTAAGATAAAAACAGGATTACGAATCAACTAGCTGAAAGTGAAAATTTTTATTTTGATATTTGAATATACATTCATATGGAATGAGATTTCACCTCTGTCTACCCAATGCAATGCAACACAAATAGAGAAAAAGCAACTTATAAATGTCACAAATGTTTCATTATATTATGGTAGATGTTTTTACCAATTGACCCTTTGCAAAGACTTGCCCCCCCCCGGCGCTGTCACGCCACACACAGTGAAAAATACATCGCGGAGCAAAGAGGACACTGACAACACGCCAACAGACAAGACAGAGCAGGTTACTGATATTAAACAAAGTCCCAGCTTTCAAGTTGTGAAATTTGTTAAGAAATTGGAACAATAGAAACCATTTTGTGGCTCTTTAATGTCTCGTGAACCGATCATCTCTTCCTACTAGTTAATTTATAGCATCAAATAAACATGAATGAACATAAGAAGGAATGTTGTTTCAAATGTGGAAAGACGTAAATGCATACCATTTTTCAAGTTCAAGAACACCGAGGTTAATCATCTAACTCCTGACTGCTTTGTCGGACAAAATGGCAGATTCGGCATTATGATTGGTTAGATCGCTTGTCAATCAAACTCCCGGCGAAGGGTCAATTGCAGTTTTTGTTTTTGGCAAAGTCATAGCTGTCATAACTCAGGATAGTCACTAGTGAATGGGTTTATGAATGTATGTGTTCTTTTGATCAGTATTATAATTTTATATGGCTCCAAAATGATTAATCACATGGCATTAACGGCTTAGGTGATTGGCTCAAAACACCTGGCTGCAGAACCAAGCAGCCATGAGCGAAGATGGCAGATTTCAAATCGCATAATTTCAGGAGGTCTTGGATCAGCTGAACAATTGCCATTGAGATGAGTGGGAATGCTTTTGGATAGCTTTCTCTGGGTTTTAAAGACTTCTTCAAAGATTTAGTTGGAATACAGAGGTAGGGGAGAGGTGGACCAAAAGGCACCATCAACAGTTTTCCTTATGCCTGCATTGCTTTTTTTGGAGCATGTGGGTGTTTGTCAAGAAGAGAGAGAACATTGGAGGATGTTTATTCTCTTTCTCTGTCAAATAGTGTTTCCATATGTTAGATCAGATGGTATTGCCTGTGTAGTTTCTGTGTAACACAGCATAAGGATTTGACATTCTCCCACATGGTTGCAATGTCTTATCATATTTGAGCTGACACACCTCAGACAGACTGATCAAATTACTATACATTTCTATGAAACTCCCAGTGTCTAATTCACTTATGCGCACTCTGTCATAAAGAGTTCTCTGTTGCTCTTCAGTGTGACTTTTGCTCCAGTAGCAGTGGTGGTTTACTTTGTAGAGCAAACATAACAAGTAAAAAACAGATTACCCATGACATTCTGTGACTCCCTATCACTGCAGCGCTGTGAAGAGCAGCAAAGCAGTGGCTTATGTTAAAGGAGTAGTTCAACAACAACAACAAAAAAAAAACTTCTGTCATCTTTTACTCTCATGACTTATTTCTTTAGTGGAACACAAATAAAGATATTTAGCAAAATGTCCAAGCTGCTCTTTTCCATTGAATGAAAGTGAAAAGCTACATTATGATGATAATTTAGTGATTTGATAAGTATTTGATGAGGAAAAAACACTCATCATCAGCACTCAATCATCATTATTTTTTTAATTTTTTTTTTTAGAAAGAACATGATTGTCTGATAACCCAATAATTTTGAATGACTTTGTCACGGAATATTTGCCTAAATTTAGCCTTTCACTAATTAACTAAAATGTTGTTTTGATGGAATATTGACTAAATTTAAAGAATATTTTAATCAAGAGTAAATTTGTGAAAATTAACTCTGCATCCAATCAAGCATATGCGTTGCACTAGGTTTGACGTCAAGGGTGAATGGTCATGCAAAAAAACAATAACGTTGACGTCAAAGCTGATGCTACCTGTCTTAAATTCGTCATGTGAATGCAACCCTTACTCTCTTTCAAGGGTTAGTTCACCCAAAAATAAAAAGTTTTAAAAAATATCCTGGTTCTTCCAAGCTTTATAATGGGAGTAAATAGTACTCCAGGGGGTTAATAAGGACCTTCTGAAGTGAAGCGTTTTTGTAAGAAAAATATCCATAATCATTAGCTTATAAACTGTACGAAAGAGTTGTGTTCCAGCGTATGATGTAGGTTGTAGGAGTAGCATAAGCTTAGGTGAGCGTAGACGTCTCTTGCCTTAACAAATAGGGCTGGGCAACAAAAACTTCTTATTTTAGACTTCTAATTCGTGACTGGTGTTTTGTTTTGCTCTATCCTCTGTGCTTCCACGTTCGTCAATACGTCATGTGTTGGGTCAGAGGTCACTCTTCAGCCGGAACTAGACTTGCGTGGCAGTTACTGTAAGCCAGTGAATATAGTTTATAAAGTTATAAATATGGATATTTTTCTTACAAAAACAGATCACTTCACTTCAGAAGCCCTTTATTATATCTTGCAAGTAAAGAATATTATTTATTGGATTTCTTTTATGATGGATGGATGCGCTTTTTGGAGCTTCAAAAAAAAAAAAATACATTTTAAAAAATGGTACCATTCACTTTCAATTTTAAAGCTTGGAAGAGTCAGAATATTTTTGTAATTTAACTCTGTGTTTGTGTTTGGCTGAAAGAAGAAAGTCATATACATCTAGGATGGCTTGAGGGTGAGTAAATTATGGGATAATTTTCATTTTTGAGTGAACGAACCCTTTACGCACACTTAGTGTGTAGAACTTAGTTCACCCAAAAAATTAAAATTATGTCATTAATTACTCACCCTCATGTTGTTCCACACCCGTAAGACCTTTGTTCATCTTCAGAACACAAATTAAGATATTTTTGATAAAATCTGATGGCTCATGTTCATGTGACTACTGTGGTTTAACCTTAATGTTAAGCAATGAGAATACTTTTTGTGCGGCAAAAAAAAAAAAAAAAAAGACTATATGTATATCCAACTATATGTAGTGATGGGCGATTTCAAAACACTGCTTCATGAAGCTTAGAAGCTTTATGAATTTTTTATTTCTAATCAGTGGCTCGGAGCGTGTATCAAACTGCCAAAGTCACATGATTTCAGTAAATGAGGCTTCGTTAAGTCATAAGTGTTTCGTAATTTCAATGGTTCACCACTGGGGGTGTGACTTTGGCAGTTTATCAAAAATATCTTAATTTGTGTTCTGAAGGTCTTACAGGTGTGGAACAACAGGAAGGTGAGTAATTAATGACATAATTTTCATTTTGGGTGAACTAATCCTTTAATATTATATTATCTGCAAGTACTTTTTTTTTTTTGTAATTAATTAATTTTGCATTTTTAAGAACTCTTCTTTTTCACTAAGGCCCTTGTTACACATTCACAGAAAATAACAACTGAATCATACAAAAATGCTTCTGGATTGTCAAAGCTCAAAACATGGCGATGCCCCATGAGGAAATGGATCATCAAAATGTCACTTGTTTATGACTGACTCATAGAATTGCATAGATTGCATAGATTCTCTAGTGAGGCATGATCCACAGGGTACATCACAACATTCAAACCCCCCTCACCCTGTGATATTCTAACGGATGCAGAGCTTACACGGTAGGCTAATTGTAGCACAGCAGTCCAGACTCTATTTTCAGCCGTCTCTAGTGAGGAGCCAAAGCTTCTCCAGCCTGAATATAGCAGTAGTGATTCCCATCAAGGGGCCGTTGCTGTCTTGAAACTAGCTGCTCTTGAAAAGAACTCAGAATAGAGCAGAATATGAGGTTCTTGTCTCCCGAGAGTACAGTTAACTGTGCCACAGGCCTTCAGAGGGGAGCAGTTGAATAAGTGTGATCTGAAAACAGGTGCTCTGTGTTTGTAACATGTTTCAACTCAGAGAGGTGGACACAGATGTTGAGAGCTGCTTCGGCACTGTAAGTCCTTTACTGAAGTTAAATCATAGATCTGCAGAAGTGGAATATATTATATATGTGTGAAATTCAAATAGAAAACAGTTATTTTAAATTGTACAAATATTTTTTTTTTGTTAATTGTTTTTTTATTTTTTTATTTTTTTCTGTGTTTTGGATCAAATAAATGAAGCCTTGGTGAGCAGAAAAGACTTCTTTTAAAAACATTAAAAATTCTTACAGTCAAAAAACTTTTGACCGGTAGTGTATATAATGTCTTACTCGCTGAACAATTTTAAGATGAGAATTCTTCTTGTAAGTAAGTCAAATATGTGTTAATTCTGGAGTGGCTTTCTGGTTATTTAATGCTAAAAGCTAATATTTGTTAGGAGGCACAGCTTATTTTGTGATCAGCCATCTTTGGTACCTCATGGTTAAGTCTAGAAGAATTAAAGTGGTTTTAAAGATGATCAGTAAATAACCTGCACCATATCAGTTAACTGCTGACAACTTTGATTTGTATGTATAGTAGAAATTGCATCAGCTGCTATTGGATATTTATTATATAAGTTACCTAGGTGAAAAAAAGTACACTTCTATAATATACTTAAAGTGCTCTATTTTCGCATACTAATTTTGTACTTAATATACTTAAAATTCTTCTTTAATACTTCTTAAGATAATCTTAAGAATATTCAAGTGTACTCAATTGTGCTATTATAAGAGACACCATGAAATATGAAGTAAAATGTGCTTTTAATATGCTATCTCTGTATTTAAAAGATTTATTTAGAGACCACTTGTAGTACACTATGGGTTCAAATGTACTATAAGTGGTATCTAAATATATTTTTTAAATACAGAGATAGCATATTAAAAGCACATTTTAGTTCATATTTCATAGTGTCTCTTATAATAGCACAGTTGAGTACACTTAGATGTTCTTTAGATTATCCGAAGAAGTACTAAAGAAGAATTTTTAGTATATTAAGTACAAAATTATTGCACTATAAGTACACTTTTTTTTCACCTGGGTAGTTTAGTTTATTACCATTTGAGTGCTCTATGTATGTGCGTTGATCAATGTTTAGGTGAATAAAAACCTACATTAAATCTGCTCATTATATAAAGTGATCATGTCTCTTCAGAAAATTTCATATATTAAACTGCTTTATTTATTTAAACATGACTATTGATTAAACTGCTTGATTCATATGGATTACTTTTATGGTGTCTTTTTGAAGATTAAAAGTTTTGATGGAATGGTCTATTAATGGAGGGACAGAATTCTCTCAAATTTCATTAAAATATCTTTGTTTGCATTTCAAAGATGAATGAAAGCCTTATTGGTTCAGAAGAGCATGAGAGTGAGTAGCTGATGTGAGAAGTTTTATCTTTGGGTGAACTGTACCTTTAATGACAGCGTACACGACACGTTTTCCTGAATAATAATCATCATGTGTGACTTATATTCCAAAGCGACTTTTCATGAATCAATTAATGTTAAACATGTAAAGTGCACACATTTGGATTTATGCCGAATGAGAGAGATACGTGAGCTTAAGTTTATTTGTATAGCGCATTTAGTTTCTGTTTTGCTTTAAATAAATTTGTTTATGCTTGGTATTTGTTGTTTATAATGAATGACATTATAATTTGATTTATATATTTTCCATTGTTTTGTTCTGAATGTTGTTAAATTTAAAGGCACAATATGTAATTTTTGCCACTAGAGGTTGCTTATTCAAAACATGCGTAACTTGATGATGTCTTGATTTCGTTAAATCATGGGAGGTGTTGTCTTCACGTCTATAGCCAGTGGAAAAAAATCTGATGGCAATCGTGCAGAAACCATGTTTATGGATGAGCTAATGTATCAAAGATTTATTAACATTACTGTATGAAGCAGGGTGTGGCTGAAAGCCGTTGGAGCAGAACGTGGCCGCTGGAGAGATTGCTAATGAGAGACAAGTGCGACACGCAGCTTGAGAGAAGTGCAGCTTTTATTATGACACAGACGAGCGCTTTATGCTTTTTCCGGTCAAGCGTATGTGGGGTAACCGGGTGTGCCTCATACGTCCTGAAAAAGTGAAGCTGCGGGCTCTTTGATCGCCCCCTGGAGGCTGGATGCAGTACAGGTCATAAACCCCACCCTCTCAATGCAGACGAATGAGACTTAAGTTAAAACATAAAAATAAATTATGCTTCAAATAAAATTTTCCGAAAGATGGTTCTGGTCATTTGAGGTAGTTGTTATCATGCTGCTTTATATTCAATTGTTCGTTTTTGTGATAAGTTTGATTTTAGCTAGCAATTTGGTGCGATAGAAACGGGGCGTGTCATTGTGATTCACAGTTGATTGACAGCTTGTCTGAGGACTGTCGGGGCTTCAAAGGGAGAGTGAAGATAAATAAATAACTATTTTCAGTTTCTGTGTTATTTCACACCGACAAAATGAGCTGTTCAGCAGTAAACTGTACTAACTGACCTACAGGATCTTACGGATATTTGAGCTTTTCTCGGTAACGTTAAATGTGGGCTTCATAAGCTAGTTAATAAACGTTATTAGTTAAGATAACACGCCTAACGTTAGCCATGACGGAAAAAAAGCAGGTGATCGTTATCTGGCAGTTACTAATTATTTTTATGGGTATAAAATAATAATTAGCAGGATACAACTAATGATAGCCTAATCTAATTAATTATAGAGCACTGTCTACAGCAATCAATCTCAAATTTTATTTAAAATGGCAGGACCGTTTCTGACATTTTAGAGTTTCTAGAGGCATATTATATTGAGTTCATCTAATGAATTTGCTGTTTCAAAAATATTATTGCTCTAGAAACAGAATACCCTATTATATTATAGGTAGAATTTTAAATTACATATACTTTATATAGCCTATTTAAAATACATCAATGATGACGCAGTCGTCTGGGTGGAAGTTTGATACCGCGACTCCTCCTCCAGGCTCCACTGACGATTCCTTCTGTGCATGCCCAGGTTCCAAACTGACGTTTTTGCGTAACGTGTCAGCACCCATCGGCGTCCGTTTTGGCTTCAGTTCAATACAATGGAAGGAAGCGGCGTCACGTCGTCCATCTTTTTTTACAGTCTATGGGGTTAACACAGTGCAGTTTTATCATATTAGACATATTTGGGTGTTTAAAGTTGTTATAATGCTACTCTGTGCATTCGTTTGGCAGCCGCTATGAGACACTTGTTGCACAGACACTTGTTGCAGTAAACTAGATTAATATTAGTCATGGAAAAACATGGCGGTAATCAAGAAAACGAGATTTAAACAATAATGCTGCGTTCCAGGCAACCCGTAACCTTTGTTTTTCCAACCCTCTACCTGTGAAAGTGCACTGGAACACAAGTAAAACCCGTGACTTCCCACCCATGAACTCGTACTAGATAGATGTACTCCCAGTTTTACGTTATTTTACCGTGCACTTGAATAAACACGCACCTGTAGGGGCTGCCATTGTTGTTTCGCGGGCATTACGCGGGGAGTACATCTATCTAATATGAGCTCTGGCGTCACATAGCCTGCAAAACAACAATGGCAGCCCCTACAGGTGCGGTGTTTATTCAAGTGCACGGTAAAATAACGTAAAATAAAAGGTATAACCGCTTCTCTTGCCTTATGCGCCGTTTTTCCTCCGTTTCCCTCAAATAAGCAAGGAGTAAGCACCTTTGGCGATAGAAATAATTGTAAATGAGCATAAGCCCTGTATGGTCTGCCATGCTGGTTTGTTTACACTCAGGCAGTTTGGCGCGAATTACCTGGAACGCTACAAAGTCGTGAGTCGTGGTTTGAAGTTGCGACTTACGGGCTCAAAAACTTGCCTGGAACGCAGCATAAGACTTACTGTGTTGAGCTATATAACATGATTCGTTTTCTGTCGATGAATGTATCCAAACAGTTGCTTACCTGTCTAATAAAACACAAAAAATATTAAAGTGTCTTTGACGTTTCCATGGTTTCTACAAAATAAAACCGGAAATTGAGAATGATGTCACTGATAGGCGACGCACACACACGGTCCATGTCCTGGTTAAAATTGCATATTTCTTTGGAATTAAAGGTTTGGTTCAGTGTTTTTTTTTTTTCTAGGCTTGATTGTGTTTTTGGGGCGCAGTTTAACATGTCTTAATGCTTTGTTTTTTTGAAAACGCTGTATTTTTCATATATTTTACCTTTATTCTACATCTCTGTTTCCACTGTCATATGAACGGCTCGTTTGACTTGCTTCTTCTATGAAGCCACTCCCTCCGAAATACACAATGTGCTCAGATTGGTTAGCGGGCCCAGTGTAATCCAGAGCCATCGTGATTCGCTGAAGCGTCCAGAAACGCCACGCCCCTTACCATTTGTTACCAGTTACGTGCGCTTCAGTTACATTGTATGCTCAATTTGATTATATTGCTTTATCAAATTGAGCCCAAATCAGACCCAGATGAACAGCAATCGCGGCTTTTAAAGGATGTTTAAGAATGGTATTTCATTTAGTATTTGTGTCAGAGTATTTAGATATTCTGTCACTGCTGTTTGTTAGCTTTCAGTATACAGTTTTATCCTGATTAATTACTGTAGCCGAATACATGACTGAGTAGTCACATTTTTGTAAAGGTAGGGTTTAATTTATAGCATGAACAACTGTTTGTCTATGAACATAGACGTTTGTTGGTATTTGTTGAAGTATGCACTAAAATTGCGCTAACTGGCTAGCGAAGCAAAAACAAGTTGCTCTTTGTATATGTCCTTGATGCAACCAAAAAATAGCAACAGAACTATATGTTTAAAAGACATGTACAAACAATAAAACGTACTTACAGTTTGAAGCCAATAAACAGCAGCTTCTACTTTTAAAGTGGGAACTGCTTCATCTTTCAGTAAAAGCCTAGCTTTGTGCAAATCCAGCATTGAACTCGTGTAGATTCTGGAAACTGTCTTCAGCGCCGCATCCAGTGTAGAAAATATCACAGATTATAATGGGTTCTATTATCTTTTGACGCGCCACACCGCTCGCGTCCGGTGTACACAACTCTTCCGCTTTCATTATGCTGCGCCACATGGCCTCGCCCACTTTGTTGCGTGTTCCCGGGGGCGTGTTTTGCAGGGTTTATGATGTCACCAACCCGATAAGAAGCTCGTTGTAGTCCAAACCAGTTGTTTTTGTAGGCAATAAAATGCCATAACTTTAAAAGACAATATCTCAGTTTGCATCGAACTTTCAGTGCTGTAACTTTGCAGATACTGTTTATGCTCAAGCAGCAACATTACACACTAACTAAAGTTAAAAAAGTGAAATCGCATTGAACCACCCCTTTAAACATTCTTGGAAACATTTAGCATAATGTAAGTACACAAGTCAACAAAATATATATCATTGTTCTAGTGGCTTTTGGATATTTTAATCCAAAAATCATACTGTGGCGATCAGGGCAGGCGAGAGCCGTGAGGGAACGGCGCGAGGCCGGTGGCGCGAGTGTTAATGAGCTTCACCTGGGAGGCGCACCGGCCTTGAGTCCCTCACGGAGGAGCTCCGGGAGCATAAAAGGAGGAGCGACTACCGTGGAGGACGAGAGAGGACCAGGCCTGGATATTATTTTATGTTTTATTGTGTTTGTGTGGCCGGCAGACGTCCGCGAGGGTCTGCCGGCATTACTTTCGTTTTTGTTCTTTGTTTATTTTGGATTAAAGTTACGTTGAATGTTCGCCGGTTCCCGCCTCCTTCTTCCCATATTTACGAACTGTGTTACATTGGTGCCGAAACCCGGGAGGAAGGAGGGACATGCTGTCGGAGAGCCCTCGCTGCTGAGGGGGATCGCGGTGCTGCGGAGTTCGGGCAGCGCGGGAGTGAAGACCGCGAGAGGCTGCCCGAGGCGGTGGTACTGGAGCCTTGTGAAAGGTGGGACGGAGAGCTCGAGGCCGTGCCCCTGGGACGAGGTGGGGTGGCTGCCGTCCAAGAGGGAGCGGAGGAGTCGCCGCCGTTCGCCGTGGGCCGGAGCCTGCTGCCGTCCGCCATAAAGGGGAGGAGCAGGGAACGGGGGACTCGCTGCCGGCTGCCCTCAGTCGGAGGAGCCATCGCCGGCCGCCAGGAGGCGGTCGAGGATCGGGCCGTCCACCGAGCGTCCAGTGCCACCGCATGGCACCGCGAAGAAGTGCCTCTCGGCAGGCTGAGGACCAAGCGGCAGTGTGTCGGGGAACCGGACCAAGATTTTTTTTTTTCTTTTTCCTCTCTCCCCTCTCTCGTCCTGTCGCTCCCCTTGCTTCCGTCTCCTTTCTCTCGTCTCGTCTGTCCTTACCCCCAGGTGCTGCGGCCGCCGAGACAGGCCCCGGGGGGGAGTAGAGCGCAGTCTCGGGAGTACCCCCCGGCCTGCGAGGGGCGATGGGGTATGTGGCGACCAGGGCGGGCGAGAGCCGTGAGGGAACGGCGTGAGGCCGGTGGCGCGAGTGTTAATGAGCTTCACCTGGGAGGCGCACCGGCCTTGAGTCCCTCACGGAGGAGCTCCGGGAGCATAAAAGGAGGAGCGACTACCGTGGAGGACGAGAGAGGACCAGGCCTGGATATTATTTTATGTTTTATTGTGTTTGTGTGGCCGGCAGACGTCCGCGAGGGTCTGCCGGCATTACTTTCGTTTTTGTTCTTTGTTTATTTTGGATTAAAGTTACGTTGAATGTTCGCCGGTTCCCGCCTCCTTCTTCCCATATTTACGAACTGTGTTACACATACATATTGTGCCCTTAAAGGATATTTAGTGAAGTGAGAAAAAAAAACACATTTATAGTTTGTAAAGGTTCCTCTTTATACCGGTATTTTACATTATTTCTGAATGTTTTTTAGTTCATCAATGCAACTTTGACCTTGAGTGACTTATAATAATCAAGTGCGACTTTTTTTCCAGAAAATACGGTACTTTATTTGGACTTCTTTCCACGAGAAACACAATACCATTTGGTGAGAATTTATTTTAGCCAGGATTTGACAGGAGGGGGTGAAAGATAGGATATGATCAGAGCCAGATTAACGCAAAGGCAAACTAGGCACGTGCCTAGGGCCCGATTGGCAGGATGGGGCCCAGACAGAGGGACAAAAAAAAATAAATTATAATAATAATCATAAAAAAATAAATAAAATGTACAAATGTCCTATCTACAACTTATTTCAATATTTATTAATTAACTAAAAATAGTGACGATGTTTATCTTAATCATAGTCAGAGTGGGTCCGATGGACTCGCCAAAACGATCACATCCTGTGGGTGTTGCGAAGCAAAATGCTAAATAAAGCTTGCCATAAAAAGCCTGCAAAAGTAATGATTATGAAAGTGACAAAACAGCAAGGAGACATTTTAATTGTTTATTAATAAACTAATGTTTTCTGAATCAGTGTCGGCTGCGAAGATGAAGTTGACATTACTGACTCTCATCATCTCCGTGGACGCGCTTAGGGAGAGAATGCACATTTCATTCGGATGATCATCAGAGAGCCTATTTCTTTTCGTTTTGAATTATTTAATTTAAAAGTAGACATTTCAAGCTTTCTATATATTTCTCATGTCTGTGAGGCAAGCAGCCGCTGAGTTTCGGTTCATTTATAAGACGCGCCAGTTCACGCGCCAGTGATCGCGCCGGCACCTCCATGTCATTATTATATTGCCTGCTATATTTGCTTCTTATTTATTAAATCCAGGCAATTGGTTGATGAAACATTGATTAAAATTAAGATACAAAACGAAATTCACTTTAAAGAAAAGCTTTCTACAAATCAAAACTGAATGAAGTGTTTAAAATCATGTCTGACCCATTCCATGTGTCCCGATATATTGCGCATGATGCATCTTACTCATGCTGTTCACTTTTCATAATCAAATAGATTAAATTTAAAAATAACATTATAATAGGCCTATTTAAACATAAATATTAAACTAAATACGTATTTAATGGCTACCAACACGTATACAGTACAGAGAAATTGCATGTCCATTTCATTTATTTAACATATTCAATATTGGGGGCATTTTTTTTAAAAGTAAAAAACAATAGTTACTTTCCCTGGTAATTATTTCCCTTTATAATAATGTAACTCTGTTATTAACTCATTTACTATTTGTGAGAAGTAACTAATAATTATAACTAATTACTTTTTTAATAACGTGCACTGCATTTGACACACAAGACTCACAGAAAAGAAAAGACAGAAATGCGCAGCAATATCAAGTTCCCTTTCACTCTTGAACAAACAATAACACACAGAATTATGCCTGTTTTGTCAAGTATCTTCATTAGAGTAGTCTTAAAAGAGTTAAATAACGTCTTAAATGAACTTAAAGAGTTGTGAGAAAATGAGATGCGCGTCACATCAGCGGGAGCTCTTAAAGTGACAGCAGCCTAATAAACCAGTTACTGTGATGTCTGTCATTAATGTTCATCAAAGAACAAAGCCAACAGAGACAATTGCTTTAATAAGGCTTATGTTTAGTTTATAATTTATGCAGTGAAGACTGCATAAAGTGTTTGATAAATTTATTCAATTACTATATATTTCCTACCTGTCTAAAAGGTAGGAAATATATGGATACATTTATTTGGGCCAGGCCACAGATACATTTTTTTTAAGCTGTTGCTTTAAGTTGTTTCTACATTAATTTGGAGAGTAACGGTAAAATTATTACAATATTAAAGAGGGGAGAAGAGTCAGGGGCCTCCAACATAAATTATGCCTAGGGCCTCCAAATGTCTAGAACTGGCCCTGGATATGATATACAATATTATTAACTAAACAGGCATGTTTATGTGTGTTCTGCGATGGTGCATTTGTGACTCTCAGTGGCATTGGGGTCAGTTGGCAGTGATTCATTTGCAGTCACTAAGATAGAACGGAACATCAGTGACTCACAGCAGGGCACTAACACATAACGTCACAGTGCATGTGTTACAGAGAGAGTATTTTGAGGGGCTGACTGCGTTGTCTGATTGTGTTTGGGAGGATCATTTTGCATAGTACTGTGACAAATATATTTCCTGAACGACAGATTTTGCACCATCATTGCCAAGGCTGGACTGTAGGAGCCATGAATGCACAATGTTCAGATTTTGTCCTAGATTAACTCGCACAGGATTTCTGTTCACCTCTTTTCTATTCTCTCAGTGTTCTTGTCCTCATGAGACTTCCAGCTCATCCTTCTCGCAGTTTGCTCTCTCTTTCTCTGCTTTGCCTCATTCTCTCTTCCTCTCGCTGACTGTGTCTTCTCGCAGTATGGGTGATTGGAGCTAGTCTGTCTCTGAGCGGGTTTGTTTGCGTATTGGGGTCTGTTCTCCCCTCTGGTCCTGAAAGACCTTTTCACAGAATCGCACTATGATGCTTCATGTCTGTAATGCTGAATGAGAAATGGCTTGTTTGCTTTGTGAGCTCTCATGTTTGATATTTCGAGTGCTCTCATATCATCATTTTTTTCAATTATTTTATTTTTTATCTTTTTCCCTGAGGTCCACTTATACTGTAAAGTTAGGTAACAAGGTTTTACATGAATATTTTTCTGCCTTCTCTGTCTGGCTCTTGAAATGATAACGGCTGTTGTTTACTACTGTACCTTTAAGACTTCTATGCAAATGCTCTTTTTTATGTGAATAAGTAAAGATAAAGCCTTTCACGAATGACTGTCCTGCTAGTTTGTGAACTGTGGCATCTAAAGCAGCAGAAAGAGAAAATATAAGTACATTTTATGCTTTTAAGAGCCTCCCAAAGTAAGTAAATCCCGTGAACACTTAATTGTACTGAATATGCACTTCTAGTGTACTTCAGACCTTGAAAGTTATTTCCTAAGCTGTTTTTTCTTTCTCAGCTTAAAGAGTCAAGAAATTGAGAAACAGAGATCCTCAAAAACTTTCCTTGTGATTGGAAGATTGGATTTTCTTCTGAATGGGTGTTTAGACATATATTCAGTGACATATATTCAAATATTTGTTGTCTATTGTGTGACATAAAGGAATTGGCTTCAGAGAAATCATAATCAAATACATTTTTCCTCTGAATCTTAGATTTATTTTAACAGTTTATAGGGCAATTCAGAAGTGTTGGTCGCATATATTTTTAACAGTCAGGATGTGGCTTGAAGAAAAAGAAGAAACACGGCAAGTTGTGAACAGCATGAATTATTCAAATAGTGTAATTTGCCATAATAAAATCAAAAACAAAAACAGTGTGCAACAGAGATTCAGAGTAAAATAATGAGCCTTTAGAACAAAGGTCTCTGTTTGTGTGTTGGACACCACTGAACAAAGCTAAATATTGTCTAGCCCTTTACAAAGACTGTATACACACAAAATAACAGCTGCACAATGAGGGAAAATAAAACATAAAAACAGAACATAAACTCTACTGACTGAACTGAACGCTTAACTACTTGAATTTGCACAAACAGTCCAATGACACCTACTTTGGCATGTTTGGCACACAGTAGACCTTATTTTGTGGATTTTATTACAGTTACAGTACATCTGATGTGACTGTTGAACCCCCAGTAAACGAATACCATGGTATGTAAAATTCAATGCTGACTATATCAATGATTTAAACTCTATGCTTTGATAAACTGATACATGAACATGCTGTTCCAGCAGCTAAAATATCATGAATCATTTGGATGAAAACACAATATACAACACCTAGTGAAACTAGGTTGTTGGAGTGCAGCGTTTCAGTGGAACGAAATGATTTTGTGACATTTCTTTATCTCATATATTATTTACTTATTTATTCATGGCCTGGCACATTGAAATGATTTACTATAGTCACACCAGTGATGGCTGGTGCTTATCAAGTGGGGGGAGCCCATGTTACTTATGAATGGAAAAATTGCATATACATACAGTATATCTCTCTTTTTTTTTAATTTGTTGCATGCAATGTTGCTTCTAAAGCATCTGCTTCTCAGAATCTGAAATTGCTTAATAAAAATACTTGACTAAGCTCAATACTGTATTTAAAAAATATTTACAGACATGCAAGAAATAAGACTATGGACAATTAAATGTGTTCCGACACATCGTCTAATTGCTTGTCTATATCTGATGACTTTCCTGGCTATTGATTATGTTAATAATTAATTGATTCTATTAATTTTATATATATGTATTTATTTATCATATAATAAGCCATGTAATTTATTTATATTCATCATTCAAAAGTTTGGGGTCAGGAAGATTTTTGTGATTTTAAAGAAATGAATACCTTTATTTAGCAAGGATGCATTATATTGATGAAAAGTGATTAGGGCTGCAACAACTAGTTGATAATGAAAATCATTGACAACAAATGTCATTAGTGATTAGTCTCGACTGCCAGCCCTGCACGCAAAACTTGCTCTAGTCGTGTCAAATTAGTAATCACAGGACTGAATAATGATTTCAATGGACAAAATGCAACTAAAAATAGTGGAGGCAACAGAAGGAGCTGCTGCGGGAAAGGTATGTGTTCCAAGCTGCTAAAAACATGAGAATTCTTTATTTTAAGCTTCAAGCTAATGCATTAGCGCAAGGGCGTAGATTTGTTTTCAACATTGGGGGGGTTGAACGCTGGTTTGCTGCCTGTTATTTTTTAATTAAAAAATAATAATAATCTGTTTTATGTGTAGCGTTATTGGATAATTTATTTCTTCTTTATCTATCTATCTATCTATACTTCATAACTTTATGAAATGTATGTATAACCATTCATAAAATTCTAACATGACTGTGATTCTAAAAAGAAAGAAATTATGTCAAATATTGAAACCGCCAGTAAGCGGCAGCGATTCGCTTTTTTATTGAGTTAGTAACATAAATCGTTCATTCAGCCAATTCGTTCAAAAGTCAGATTAATTTAGGAAGAAAACAAACACCGATGTGAATACTTTTGTCATTGATAATTACAGACACTATTGAAAAATGAACTAACAAAACAGGCGACTATTTTGGATACTGGTTACAGTTACACTGATAGTTATGGCTAAATTGCAATGGATTAGCTAGCTAAAGTGTACTTAGCTATTACAATATTCTCATACCTCCTTCTCAGTACATGTTTTATTCTTTTTAATGTCCCTCTTTGAACAGAAGTTTAATATAGTCGGCTGGGCAACGGTTCTCTTCATTTTTTGGTGCTACCCGTACTCTCCATTCAAACATTAGAGCGCCACTCGCGTTGTTTTGGTGAAAGTGTGATGCGCATTGGTTGGGCGTTACCAATCGGTTCAATGGAGGGAGAGTATGTTTTTTTTTTTTTTTGTCTAATTTATTATGACAAACTCATATTTGAATAGAAACAAAATTATTGTTACAAAATAAATGAATTCTACATATTTTTCATTTGATCTACTGTGATTTTCATGTTGAAATATTGGGGGGGTTGTAACCGAAGCATTTGAATTTTGGGGGGGTTACCTCCCCCCCACCCCCCCACAAACTACGCCCCTGCATTAGCGTAATGTTTAACATGGCTTGCCCTGTCAGGCGCTTTGACAAATGCGTGTGCTGTTCAATAGTTTGTAAGTTTCTAAACTTTCATTTTACCATTATAACCTTATCTGTAAGCACTCAAAAAAAAAAAAAAAATGAATTGTTGGACTTACTTAAAAAAGAAGTGTCAAATGGTTCCACGCAACTATATTGAGTAATTTGTACAAATAACAATTTAGTTGCACTCCAAAAATAACTCGGTTGAATTGAGAGCAGGATTTCTATCCTAAACATGCATATATGAGGCTCACAGCCTAAACACGGCAATAATGGTAACCACAACATTCAAAAACATTACAGAAACTCCTCTAAATGTCCAACATAAATGATCATTAAACACTAACATAAACTAACAACATCTTTCCCTTTACTAAAAAACACACAAAATAACACTTTAATCCCTAAATTTACTCTATACAGTCCCTTGCAAAGCATGCTGGGAACTACGGATCCACTGCCCAGTTAATTATGTCAACATTAATTTGTGTGTTTCACTCAGCAATGTTAAGTTGACTGAACAAACACTTACTAAGTAAAGCTGACAATACTAATTTTTAGTAGAAACAACGCAGTTACGTTCATGTATTTACATGAGTTTTTTTTTTTAAAAGGTGCCCTAGAACCAGTTTTTACAAGATGTAATATAAGTCTAAGGTGTCCCCTGAATGTGTCTGTGAAGTTTCAGCTCAAAATACCCCATAGATTTTTTCTTTAATTAATTTTTTTAACTGCCTATTTTGGGGCATCATTAACGATGCACCGATTCAGGCTGCGCCCCCTTTAAATCTCGTGCTCCCTGCCCCCCGATCTCCCGACTATAATGCAGTGCATTTACAAAGTTCACACAGCTAATATAACCCTCAAATGAATCTTTACAAGATGTTCATCATGCATACTGCATGCATGCGTCAGATCATGTGAGTATAGTATTTATTTGAATGTTTACATTTGATTCTGAAAGAGTTTGAGGCTGTGCTCCGTGGCTAAAGCTAACATTACACACTGTTGGAGAGATTTATAAAGAATGAAGATGTGTTTATGAATTATACAGACTGCAAGTGTTTAATAATGAAAATAGCGACGGCTCTTGTCTCCGTGAATACAGTAATAAACAATGGTAACTTTAACCACATTTAACAGTACATTAGCAACATGCTAACGAAACATTTAGAAAGACAATTTACAAATATCACTAAAAATATCATGATATCATGGATCATGTCAGTTATTATCGCTCCATCTGCCATTTTTCACTGTTGTCCTTGCTTGCTTACCTAGTCTGATGATTCAGCTGTGCACAGATCCAGACGTTAATACTGGCTGCCCTTGTCTAATGCCTTGAACATGGGCTGGCATATGCAAATATTGGGGGCGTACATGTTAATGATCCCGACTGTTACGAAACAGTCAGTGTTTTGAGATTCGCCTGTTCTTCAGAGGTCTTTTAAAACAAATGAGATTTATATAAGAAGGAGGAAACAATGGAGTTTGAGACTTAGTGTATGTCATTTCCATGTACTGAACTCTTGTTATTTGACTATGCCAAGGTAAATTAAATTTTTGATTCTAGGGCACCTTTAAGTAATGTGTACAAGTGTGGTTTGAGTGAAACTAACAACAGTGAAAGTTCATTTTTTTGAGTGAGTGTAACAAATTCATGTGAGGAGTATTTCTATTTTGCATGAAGGCTCGTCCTGACAGTCTGCGTTAAACTTCAGCGCGCGCATGCGCTTCAACAGATGGATAATTATGGACAACAGCGAGTAACATTACTGTGTCCATGACCTTACTAGTGAATGTGTGTTCCTGCAGAACATTCCTCTTATCGTTTAACACTGAGTTTGTGTTTTTTCTTTATTATCTTTATCATTATTATCTGTATGGATTTAAACTGCCCTTTTGCTTTATAGCTCACTTTATAGCGAGATATTCACTATATATGTTTTTATTGCATTCAGTTGACACATTTGCTTGAAGGACACAGCATTGGGCAGCATGTATAATAGTGTGTTTTATAAATAAAATAAGAAAATTGGGCTTTTTATCTAATTAATCACAGAAATAATTAGTCAACTTTGATAATCGATTATCAAAATAATCATTAGTTGCAGCCCTAAAAGTGATAGTAAAACGTTTATGTAGCAAGAAAGCTGTACTTTTGAACTTCCTATTCATCAGGAATTCAAAAAACATCATGGTTTCCACAAAAATATGAAGCAGCACAACTGTTTTTTTCGACATTGATGATAATAAAAAATGTTTCTTGAGCAGCAAATCAGCATGTTAGAATGATTTCTAAAGGATCATGTGACACTAAAGACTGAAGTCATGATGCTGAAAATTCAGATTTGATCACAGGAATAAATTACATTTCTAAATATATTCAAATAGAAAATAGTTATTTGAAATTGTAATAATATTTCACAATATTACTGTTTTTACAGTATTTTAAATACTGCATAAAAAACTTTTTAAAAAACAATAGAAAATTGTACCGGCCGCAGGCTTTTGATGTGTATGTTAAGCCAGCTGCTATTAAAACTGCAAATGTCATGAACAATGAACACCTGCAGTGTGTCATGACAGAATATGTCAGTGGCAACTCCATCACATAAGCTGCAGTCAAAAATATGGCAGCAAGTATCTATTTTTGTCAAGAAATAGTACCAGTCTATATAAATGACCATCCAGAGTTTCACTCCCAGGAGCCTTATGTGTCTGAGCAAGTCTTGACAGATGGATTTATGGGTTTCACACTTTCACCGGTAGACCTCGTGTCACCCAACGTACGGGGCTGAGTTAAGGGTCAGAGGCGTGCAGACCTGACTGCACAAGTGTGAAGAGAAACCCCCTGACACATGCCATGCCAGTTCCTCTGAGTCCTTCTCAGCCATAAGGTTAAAAACAGACCGGCCACAGGGAACTACCATAGCAGTAATTGAAGACCACCTACATAGTGTTGTAAATAGAGTCTGGAGTTTCTATGGTTATTCAAAAGGTCAGGTTGTGTGGGGAAAGTAAATCTGTTATATCTGTTATAATGATTTGAATAATACTGCTTTATGCATCAAACTGCCAAGTGTGATGTGATGTGGGCCGTGTGATTGCAAGATCATTTCAGCTGGGAGAGATTGGATCCCTTCACAAATAGCAAATTTTTATTGCTTTTACTATACTAGCCAATTTTACTAACTCAGATGTTGGCCACTACTGTCACATCAAAACTGGGTTGCTGCTGTCAAAGACAAGCCATGGCAACTCGCAACAGATGTCATAGACTAGGGGCGTGGCTTGGCGTGGGCGGAAACAAATCCTGATTGCTATTACACATTCATTTCTACACTGTAAAAACAAAGTTGCTGCCTTACATTTTAAAGTACAGTCAACTTGGCTATATAAGTCATTTCAACTTAAATGACATTAAATTTAGAAATAAGTTGACTCTTTTATAACTTAATAATAATAATAATAATAATAATAATAATAAAGTTAAAACTGCTTAACTTATTTTAATGAGTTAAAGTAATGTGAAAAATGTTGTCATAACTTGATTGACAGTGTATGGAAGCTTGTTTCTGCCATGGAAAAAAAATATATAAAAAAAGGTAATTAAGACTTTTTAATCTCACAATTCTGACATTTTTCTTGCAATTGTGAGAAATAAACAAGCGTTTGTGAGTTACTGTAAACAATTGCGATATTGTAAACTCGCAATTATGAGAAAAAGTATGAATTGTGAGTTTCTCGCAATTCTGGCTTTTTTATTAGAAACTTTTTTCTTTAAACTCACAATTGCTAGCTATAAAGTCAAATTGCTGGATCCAAACTCGCAATTGCAAGAAAAAAGTGAGAATTGAGACTTTTTTTCCTCAGAATTGTGAGATATAAACCAATAAAGCTGATGGTCTTTCTTCGAATTGTGAGTTTAGGCTTTGTCTCACAATTCTGACTTTTTTTCTCATCTTTTTCCCAGATATAAATTCACAGCTGTGAGTTTTAAAGTCTGAATTGCAAGATATAAACTCACAAGCAATTGTGAGAAAAAAAGTTAGAATTGTGAGATACAAAAAAGTCCTTTTTATTTTTTATTCTGTGGTGGAAGCAATCTCTCATATTTCTAAGGGGATGAATACACTGAAACTATTTACTATGAAACAATTTTCACTCTGAAGTTACTAGTAAATTTTACAAATAATTATAAGGAAACAGCAAGTAATATGTTGAATTAATCATGGTATTTTAAAGTAGAAAGATTGTAATTGTCTATTTTCTTGTAATACATTTTTGGTGGATTTATTTACTGTTTATTTTACTGTAATACAATATGCAAAATATTTAGTGTGTTATGACATCAAAGGTAGCAGAAGTGAGAAAATCTGACTTTTAAATGACCCTCAGTGAAAAACGATGCCCTTGGTCCTCATTAATGGTGTAGTTTCAGCATCTACCAGTAGGAGCTAACTGGACCATGCTAACCTGCTAAACTTTGACCTCTTGGACTGTAACTATGGAAACGAGTCAAAGGGCACGACACTGTGCCATGGAAACAGTTTATAGGTGGCTTTGGTCTGACATCTGTACAGAATGCGATAGCCAGAGGCATGTTTGAGCTCGGAATGTCATTATCTTTAATGAGACTCGCAAATGTGTTGCTCTTTTCTTAAAGGCTATTTAGTTTAATTGCATTTATACTCTTGGTATTGGTCATACAGTAGGTCAGAGTAAACAATACATTGTTCACTCATAATTCACAACCCAATTTAAGAACTGTGAAATGTTAAAATGTAATATGTGGTGTGGAGAATAAGCAATATTGTGTGGAAAAAGCCATATATAGGCTATTATATGGAATAGAAATGCAATACTTCAAAGGAATTTTCCTGGAATGTCAACTGCATCATAAAAATCTGCTGCTTGCTTTGACTGATTATGATCTTCAATTTGACCCATCTAATTTCAGAGAAAAGCAATATCAAATGTTATTTCATCTCTTTCTATACGGATGGACTTTATGTCACTTAAAGTTGCACACTAAACTGTTTTGGTGTTATATTTCTTGGAATTGAGCTATATTCATCATTTTGATATCAGAGTGTTGGGGAAACACAAAGCCATGCAGAAACAGAATGAAACCACAATTAAGGCTTATAGGGGAATGATATTTTATGGTCCATGGTGCAAATCTTAGAATTTATGATTTTAGAATTTATAGAATTTATTGGAATTGAATATTTTATGTCATCTGAATTTATTTTAAGTTACACTCATTTTTTTAATTAATTGAAAAAAAATAATATTTGAACTACTGTGTGTGTGTGTGTGTGTATGTGCGTGATATATATTTATATATATATATATATATATATATATATATATATATATATATATATATATATATATATATATATATATATATATATATATATATATATATATATATATATATATATATATATATATTTTTTTTTTTTTTCATTTGTGCAAAAAAAGCTGATAAAAAATCATAATAAATAAACAATAACTAGCCACTGAAACTAAAATCTAAATCTTTTGTTTCAGGAAAAACAAAACAAAACAAAACAAAAAAAAAACAGTCCACATCAAATACATGGATCCATTTGCATTATATATATATAATTATATTATATTGTATTATATTTAGGGGTCAACTGGTTTATTGATGTGCTGTAATCTTATTAATCACACATCAAATTTTCATGAGAAATTACCCCTAAAAGATAATTTAAATTTTTTTATTGTGTTAAATGAGAAAACCATCATATAAACATTACAAAATGTAGAAATACATATTTAATTTAATTTAACAGAATTTATTACACAACTTTTTGGCTACAACTTTTTTTTTTTTTTTTTCCAGAAGCTGCATCTGTAATGGTATTTAGATATATCTGCAGACCAAAACAGTTTGGTTACCAACATTCTTCAAAATATTTTATTTTATGTTCTGCAAAAGAAAGAAAATCATACAGATTTGAAACAACACAAGGGTAACTAAATGTAAATAAACAGAATTTTCATTTTGGGGCAAACTATCCATACTCCTAAACTGTCTAAAAAAAACAAAGAAACTAAAAACAAAAACAAAAAAACAAAACAAAAAAACCCCCCAAAAAACTAAAAATAAATAAAAAACTGTGTAAATTGAGTCATTCATTCATTCATTCATTCAGGAATGAAGAAAATGGCTCTTTTAATGAATGGGCGATTGAATCATTGGTTCACCCAATTAGATGCTATTTACAAGTGACAATAGCAACATTTTCTTAGTGATATGCTATTTACACCAGGTGAAAATAGAGAGATATTCTATTTACACCATATAAAAGTTTATATTGGCCAGTGATGGCAATAACGGCGTTATAAATAAATGGCGTTACTAACGGCGTTACTTTTTTCAATAACGAGTAATCAAACGAATTACTTTTTCTCCCGTTACAACGCCGTTACTGTTACTGGCTAAAAAATGCCGCGTTACTATAATTGAGCTTACTGAAGCGGTTTTCATCCGAGTAAGCTCTCTCTCAGCCATAGGACCTGCAAAGATTTTTCTCTGGTGTGTGCTGGGGATAGCCATACACAAATATAATTTTAAACTGATAATAATAAACAATGCTCTGTGTGTGTGTCTGTGAGCATGCGAGCGAAACGCGAGCTCAAGCCAGAATACCCTTTGTGACATGCAGGATACCTATATGTGAAATAAGTTTTTCTAGTCGACTAGTAGTTATTAATTTAAGCCATTAGTTGACTAATCACATTTATATTAATTTAATTTCTTAAATACTGGAGCGAATAAACCATAATAATGAGCGTTTATGTAGGCTATATATCACTCAAGCGCACGCATAAAGCTTGCCATAAAAACGCGGCAAAAGTAATATAGGCTAATTATGAATGTGACCAAAACAGCAAGGAGACATTTTAATTGTTAATTAATGGCTACCAACACGTATTAGAGTACAGAGAAATTTCATAAGCAAGAGCGGATCATGTCAGGAGTCGGATCAAGAATAACTTATTCTTAGACTTAAATTTAATATTGGGGGCATTCAAGTTATTTGACTTTTTTTTTTAAAAAAGTAATGCAATAGTTACTTTCCCTGGTAATTAGTTACTTTTAAAATGATGTAACTCAGTTACTAACGCCGTTACTATTTGTGAGAAGTAATTAGTAACTATAACTAATTACTTTTTTAAAGTAATGTGCCCAACACTGATATTGGCAGATACTTTGCACCTCTGTATTTTTGTACATTTAACAATAATATCATAGAGTGTAAATGATTATGTTTATTAAAATTATTAAATGGATGCTGCCATATTAGGAGAATAAAAACCCTCCCTACACCTTTCCCTAACTCTACCAAATAAACAATTTTAATATTATTAAACACTCGCTCGTAATTTATTTCCACTTTCAGGACATTATTTTCATTGTAATTGAAAATAAATGCAAGCTCGGCAAAAGGAGGATTCGAATCCGCATTGATCGCATGAAAAGCAATGTCGGCAAGCGTTACTCGATACTGCTGCGCCACTGAAAACATTGAATTCTGAGCATGTTTTTTAAAACTTGAGTGGCCCAACCAGACATTGGTGGGCAGAGCTATAGTGTAAATAGTGTTTGCCAACAAGAGACGCTATTTGCACTTAGTGTAAACAGACACTGTGTTATATTATATTATTTAAATATAAATAATTAAATATTAAACAAAATATTAAATATTAAATTCTAACTTTACATGCAGAGACAACTAAAGTGAGCCGTTTGTACATAGATTTTCCTAAAAAGGCTCAGTGCTAGTGTGCATGTGCAAATGCGTATGTAAGATCATCAACGTGTCTGTATATCTCACATTTAGATAGTAGGCAACTTCCCTTAATCACAGTTATTGTCTAGTCTGTACTGATACTGTTTCTCTGTGACTTTCTTTGAAGTCGGTCCACTCTACATAATGTTGTTTAGACAAAATGGCCCCATGTCATAAACCGTTGTCATGGGAACACCGCATTCGGCCCTGAGGCTTTGTATTATGAAGACGAAGGACAAGAGTACACACTGTGTTGTCAGGTCTGTCTCTTACATAAATGGATTATGCTCTGAATAAAACAAAAAAATTGATTACCTTCACTTCACAACAAGAAAGCCAATCATAAAACATGAAGAAAATGTGCAGAGTAATCACACGGCGAGCTAATAATGTTTTCACGCTGTTCATTTTGGAATCGATTGTGATGGCGTCGCTTTTCGGCTGTCCTCGGATGAGACTGTGCTCTGACTGAATCTTCTGAAAGTGTCTTTTGTGAGACTGCATGTGTCTTACCTGAAATCCATCAGGCATACAGACAGAGTGATGCTCATTAAAGATGACAGCTATGTGTTTCTCTGTTCTTAGTTGTCATTTTCAGAGCCCACCACAAATAACAGGAGATGTCGGAGATGTCAATCAAAATGACACAGCGCTACAGAAATATTAATCTAACCCTCAAAATCTTCAAAAAAAAAAAAAAAAAATCATGAAAGTTTTGCTCAGGTTATAGACTTCACACTGAAAAGAGAAGACATCCTGTTTATTTTTTGGCCATTTTTGATTTAATTCAACTTTACAAAGCATATATTTTAAGCAATGACAGTGAATTTACAAGCACAGTTCTTGAACATTTGACAAATACTATTTTTCTCCAAAATGCAATTGATCAGAACTTTTATTATAGCCTACATTTTTAATCAATTTGTCAAGGTTGCAGTGCAGACCCTTAGTAAAGAGACAACATATTCATTTGCTTCTCCCAGACATCAGAGAGCAAATTGCTGCCATTATCCAACGTGATCTTGTGCGTATTCATAAAATATATCTTTAAAATAGTAAAAAATGTACCTATACAAATATGTACAAATCAAGGTAATTATCGTTAACTAAGCGTCGTGTAGACGACACCATTTACAACTAAAAATGGAAGCTTTTAATGCATTTTGGCCATTCAATTACACAACAATGCCGTTTTGGGGGCCTGAAAAATGCAAACATTTGAAAACAGGTTTCAAAGTGCATGTTTTTGAAAACGATTCTGCTATCATCTCTGTAAAAATGGTGACATCATGTGTATGTGTATTATGTTTTCAGTCTATAGATGCGTAGTGTTTCTTTACAAAGTGACATCGCCATCTACTGGTCTGGCATGCATAATTATTAGTCGTTTTTGCAGATCCGTGTGAGCGGGGATTATTTTGACAACATTGTTGACTGTATGCGAAAAACACAAAGGAAAAAACTTTTTAGTACATCGTTGTCGTGTAAATGAATAAAACAAAAACTATTAAAAACATTTCTGTTAATTGAAATAAAGTTGAAATAAAATAAAATATAAATTTTAGTTGAAAAACTTAAACTAAATTTGAAATTAGAAATGTTGCCTTGCCAATAAACTGAAATAGTTTAACCCTTAAATGCATACCTCGGGTCTTTAGTGACCCGGGAAGTCATTCTCTACCCTCCTCTTCGTTCATTTTTTAAGGTTAGACATCAACCTTCTTCGTATTCCTCAATCAATTCATTATAAAGAATATAACAAGAAAAAAATCATAAAATTATAAAAGAATGGCTATTTTTGTATTCATTTTTTGTAAAAAATTATATAGGGTTGCAAACGACCCGAGGTATGTATGAGTGTACATATATTTTTTCTGCACAACAATAATTGAATCTTAGATGACGGAATAAATGCAATTCACCTTTTTTCCACAAGGTGGCAATGTCTGATACACAATGCTGAAGTAACGACTCATTTAGACAGAAAACAAAATATTAAGAAAAACGATTTACTGCAGAGCAAGTACTGAACGCAATCAAATATGACTGTAACTGGTACAGGATGAATCTGGTGAAGCTTTTAGCGATTGAAATATTGATTTTGAAGATGCTGAAAATTATATAGTTTTGAGAATACGTTTGAGATTGCGAATGGGCTCATATTCCTGAACTCAAACATAAAACTAGCCCATTATTTGCTGAATGTACTGGGAAATGAGCTCTGGCGAGGACAGTGGTGATGGCATAAAACATATGCTCAAACTGAGCCCTTTCAAGCTCCAAAAGGTAACAAGATACGATTTATTTTATTCTTCTGTAATTGTTATTTTAACATCAGAGGAGTTTTATATTATCGCGACAGGTAGAGATCCTTCCGTGTTAGATATAGATCCGGGTCGAAAAAAAGACCTGAATATGTAAGAATGATTGGCGAAATGCATTTAAGAGTTAAGTTGAAGCACTAAAATTCTTAACTGGAAATAAATAAAAACTAAACTAAATATAACTAAACTAAAACTGAAATAAAAAACAAAACAAAAACAAATAGCAATATGAAAAAAAAAAACCCTGAATAAAATGACAAAAGCGCATAATGAAATGACTAAGAATTAAACTAAATATTAACTACAATTAATATGAAATTTAAAAAATATAAGAAATAATGTCCAATTCAAAATATTATTAAAACTGAAATAAAACCTAAAATAAAACTGCTACAAATTGTTTCTGCAGCTGTAATTACATAATAAGGTCTGTTAATAATGCACAGTATGTTATATGTTTTAGCTATTCCAATGTACAAATACGTGCATTTTTGTGCTTACACAACATCGTTTTCCACTAAAAACAGAAAACGTTTTATGTGTTTTGGCTGTTCATTTACACAACAATGGCATTTCGGGAGCCTGAAAACACAAACCTTTGAAAACGGGTTTCAAAGTGAAAGTTTCTGAAAACGATAGCATTATCATCTCTGTGTAAACTACAAAAACACAAATTTGTGAAAACGGTGACATCATGTGTATGTTTATTTTGTGTTCTGTCTTTAGGCATGTAGTGTTTCTTTACAAAGTGACATCGCCAACTACTGGCCTGGCAGCAGAATACAGCAATTTTAGTTATTTTCACGGATCCGTGTGAAAGGGAATCATTTTGATAACATTGTCATCTATACACGAAAAATAGTTTTTAGCACATCTAGACTTGTGCCGATATTCGGTAATGTGATAAATCGCGATAATGAATATGCACGATATTGTAATCGTCGGCATTTCGGAATACCGTAAACAATAATTTATTACCAATTATTAATTTTTTATAAGGCAATTAATAATACTTTACCCATCGATCGTATAAAATGCACAACACCGCTGTATTCTGCGTCAAAAGGACACACGCTCAGATGTAAACAATCCCAACGTGCACGAGAAGCACATGGCGGAACCAGTGAAGGAGACGCGCTGAATGAAAGTGTGCGTTCACTCTCTGACAGCAGAGGGCGCTGATGAAACAGCTGCGTGCAGCGGTAAGTTTTTAAAATGCTTCAAACAGCCATTCATTTTTTTGTAATCTCAGTGTTGTTCATCACAGCACCAAATACTGAATACTTAAAAAAGACTTAAAAGGATATTTATTTTCAAACCTAAACATTTTTATATTTTAATCTGGACTACAACATGCCCTAATGATTAGAAATGTTCGGATTATTTGTTATTGTTCAGTAAAACATACAGCTTCATTAGTTAACATGTTAATTCATTATCAATAAACTGACAATAAAAATACTTATAAAGTATTAATTATTCTTAATTAATGTTCATTTCTTAGTTACTATTTAATAACATTACTAAAATCAAAATAACTTATTTAATGGACCTGAGATAAAACTAACAATGATCAGTTGTGTTTCTAAACTAACATTACCAAAAAATAACACTTTCTGTAACAAATGTAGCTATTGCTCAATCTTAGTTAATGCATTAAATAGAGTAAAGTGTTATCTGTTGTTCTTTATAGCCTAATTCTTTTGCATTTTAATCTGTTTGAAAATTTCAGTCAGAGTTGTTTTTGTTTTATTACAAAAAGAGTTCTTAAACCTGTTAAACTATGACAAAAATGGTTTTGTAACTTATTTTAATATCGTGATAATACTGTATACCGTGATAAAAGCTTCATCAATTAATCGCAACATGAAAATTTGATACCGTCACATGCCTAAGCACATCATTGTTATGTAAATGTACTCTAAATCTAAAACTATTGAAAACATTTCTTAAATGAACATAAAAAATAAAAATATAAGAAATAATGTCGAATTCAAAATATTAATGATACTGTAATAAAACTAAAATATTTACTAAAATAACACTGCTACAAATTGTTTCTGCAGCTGTAAATACATAATGTCTGTTTTAAATGCTGTTATTATGTCATATGTTTTAGCTATCCCAATGATGTTCCGTAAAAAGATTAAAAAGTGATCTCAACAAATGTGCTCAGATTCGCCACCAAATTCTGAGTTAAAACGTTTCAATATTTCAGATCAGATATTTTTCAAGACCCAATTATTTGAGCTATGCTATATACATTCATTTTATAGCTCTTTTATGTTATTTGCAACAATTTGCCAACAATTGTCTCAGCAAGTTTCATTTCTCCTAAGGAATTTTAAGAGGAACATCTGAGGCAATTTTAATACTTCACTTGATAGCTCTTTTCTGTCCTCTCTGAAGTCTCCCGAGGAATGAATGACCAACTGGAGTGGCTAGATTTGGCTGCAGACGACCAGTTCTGCGTTTTGACGGTGATGTTTGTAATCTCTCGGATGACTTGTTGATCCTAAGTGGCATACGGTACTGATGAGGGTCACAATGTCCCCAATTTGCAATCAAAGTCAACTCTTGAGCTGTCATTAAGTGTGTCAGTGTAGCACACAATCAGAGAGCACCCAGCCCTTGAGTGACTGCTGGAGTGAAAGGTGACTGTTCGGACTTCATTTGGCCCCTGATCACTGAATTTTTTACAAGCACTTGCTGCACTTATTATGAGAAAACCAACTATAATGTCACTTTTGTTTCAGACACTGCATAAACACTGTTTTCCTGTGTGATATGGGAACTAGCAAACATGGAACAGGAGATTCAGAATGAGCTTTGAGTGGAGGAAATGGAGGTGAAATTACAGACTGTAATTATATAAACTCATGTGATCACGCAAGAAAATTGTGTTGCTTTTGTGCAGTGGTTTCACTTTCATAGCTCAAGATGAATAATTGAGATTTAAGTTATGTTGATTTAAATCTCTTAAACCCCTTTAGGAGAAATAAAAACATTGGATATTAAAACTCGGATCATTTGGTCTGGGAAGAATTTGATGAGAAATATTTGAGTTGTTATTGAGATCTGTTTTTTCATTGCAGATATCAAATCTGTGAGACAATTTTAAGGTCTATTCTGAAATGGAGACATGTGAGATTACTAGGGCCTTTTACTCAGTAGTGGTTGACCTACAGGAGTTGGACAATGAAACTGAAACACCGGCTAATAACGTGTTGGAGGATTCACGCCTGTATATGAGTGACCTGGTGGCCAATCTTCACTGATTATACATTCCTCAGTAAGAGCAGAGTGTGAAGATTGAATTAGCAGAGCAATAACACTGCTGTACATAAAACATTGCAATCCACACAACATAACAGGAGGCATATCTGAGTTCAAAAGAGGATAAATTGTTGGTGTGTATCTCTTTGGCTCATCTGTGACCAGGCCAAAAGTCTTTGTGGCGCATCGAGAGCTATGGTATCCATGGTAATGTCAGCATACCACCACATAGAACAAACCACATGCAACAGGAGTAACTGTCGACGCAAGAAACTAACCTGGACTCTATCCAAAAAACATAAAACCAAAACTGCCCAACTCACTGCAGAATTAAATGTGCACCTCAACTCTCCTGTTTCCACCAAAACTGTTCATCAGGAGCTCTAGAGGGTCAATATTCATGGTTGGGCTGCTAGAGCCAAACCTGTGGTCACTCATGCCAAAGCCAAATGTTGGTTTCAATGGTGCTAACAGTGCAAATCTTGGGCTGTGGACAATGTGAAATGTATTGCTCTCTGATGAGTCCACCTTCACTGTCTTTTCCACATCTGTATGAGTTACGTTGTGGAGAAGCCCCAAAGTGGCTAGTCTCGCGTAGCCAGACCTTCAGACTGACGGCAGAAGGTCTGGACTCTGTCTCAGCTTTCATTGGCCAAAGACCTCGCAGAGGCTGTTTGACTAACATGTAATGCAACCAATCACAGTTCGCTTTGTTCCGCGTCATGTTTAGGAGCATGAAAACGTAAAGTCAATGTCCCTACAATAACAGACCGGCGTGCATCTAATAAATTGTTAATTAAAGAACGTTGTGCAAGTTTACTGCAACAATGGATCTGCGAACTTCACATACTTTTGAAAACCCAGCGTTTAGTTGATCCTGGTAAGCGCGCTTATTGCCACTGTTGTAAACCTGACGTCTTTCTTCTTCCACAAGCTGGTTTGGCGTCACAGCATTTGTTTCCAGGCGGACCGTTAAAGAATGCGACACGCATATCTCCAGGACATCCTGTAGAATTCCACCAACCGGGTGATGACTTCAAATCTCCTGAAGTGTTTCCAGATAAGTGTGCCATATGACGTTCAGCCGTCAACAGTCCGTTGGAGTGCTGTCTGAGGCTGAGACTAAAAAGTGGCTTAACACCCGGAGTGAAGCATGGGGTGGATCACTGATGGTTTGGGCTGCAATATCATGGCATTCCCGACTCTTGATGGGCCATCACTGCCAAGGACTAGCCAACCATTCTGGAGGTCCATGTGCACCTAATGGTTCAAACATCGTATCCTGAACTTCTGTGTATCAGCATGATAATGCACCAATACATAAAGCAAGACTTGTGACAAAATGGTTTTATGAACATGAAAGTGAAGTTGAACATCTCCCACTCTGGGGTATTTTGGAGGAGCAAGAAAATGCTTTCCTCCACCAGCATCATGTAGTGACCTGGCTGCTGTTCTTTCTGACCACTGTGAAGGACTTGTATCTGTCATTCCCAAGATGAACTGATGTTATATTGGCCGCAAAAGGAGGCCCTACACCATACTAATAAAATATTGTGTTTTAATTTCATTGTCCAACCCCTGCAGCCTATATATTGCCAAAATTAATATAGTGGCCAATATTTGGCATTTTTTTCCATTTCTGTTTGACGATAAATGTTTTAAGCCAGACTTTTATTTTGACAGCACTGTAAACCTTAGTGCCTGAACACAAACGCACAGGATCTCCTGTTCTGTTCATTAGTTTAATGTCTTTGTTTAACAGTTCTAACTAATAATTTATTAGACAGAATTGTTAAACAGTAAACAATATATGAAATAGTATTTTATTTGTAAATAATAATAGAAAAAATACTAAAAAATACTACTAAATATGAATTTTTATAATTTAAACAAGTCTTCAAAATATATAATACATTTAGAGAAAATATGATTCCCAGCAGGACTTGTGTGGCATTTAACTTTTTTGCTCACCAGCCACTGTGGCTAGTGGTTTTCTAAAGTTTCTAGCAACTCAGCATTTTCACTGGACACAATTATGACATTGATATCATGGGGAAAACTGCCATACAGATATTTTTAATATTATCTCATAATTTAACATCAGATATATTAGGCTGCTGTCACTTTAAAGGGTTAGTTCACCCAAAAATGAAAATGTCATTAATGACTCACCCTCATGTCGTTCCAAACCCGTAAAACCTTCATTCATCTACGGAACACAGTTTAAGATATTTTAGATTTAGTCCGAGAGCTTTCTGTCCCTCTTTAAAATGTATGTACGGTATACTGTCCATGTCCAGAAAGGTAATAAAAACATCATCAAAGTAGTCCATGTGACATCAGTGGGTTAGTTAGAATTTGTTGAAGCATCAAAAATACATTTTGGTCCAAAAATAACAAAAACGACGACTTTATTCAGCATTGTCTTCTCTTCCGGAATCCTTTCCATTGAATTGATTCCATTGAATCCTTTCATCTGTCGGCGTTGGTAATGCACTTTTAAATGGAATCAGTTCAATGGAATCAATTCAATGGAATCAATTCAATGGAAAGGATTCCGGAAGAGAAGACAATGCTGAATAAAGTCGTAGTTTTTGTTATTTTTGGACCAAAATGTATTTTTGATGCTTCAACAAATTCTAACTAACCCACTGATGTCACATGGACTACTTTGATGATGTTTTTATTACCTTTCTGGACATGGACAGTATACCGTACATACATTTTAAATGGAGGGACAGAAAGCTCTCGGACTAAATCTAAAATATCTTAAACTGTGTTCTGAAGATGAACGGAGGTCTTACGGGTTTGGAACGACATGAAGGTGAATCATTAATGACATCATTTTCATTTTTGGGTGAACTAACCCTTTAAGACCTGGCGCACTGATCCATTATACTGTTACACATGCGTTTTCTTTCTCAACAGTTTACTTTCACTTAAAACATAACTGACAGTGTTTACGTGAATACTCGCCAAGACTGGCATTTACAACATTTTTTTTTGTGTATTTCACTGTTTAAGTGCAATAAGCAGCGAAAAATATAACTCAATTTAGTACTGAGAGGAGGCTTTATGTGGCGCACTTTGGGTATGAGCACAAAATCTGCAGAAATTAGTAAAATTATGAGCAATCCCATGCCAAAATTCAAGCCCTGTAACACCAACAATATTGGAGCAAGTGAAACAAGTGAGTGAGGGGAGTTTGTGTGTCAACTTTCTGTCGGAGAGATGAGAGAGCAGGAAAGTGCAGCTGGTATCATGTATCTATTCTGCAGAAAATGAGTATTGGAAGCGTTTCATATATTTCAGCATTGATATGTATTGAAAAATCTATATTTTTGACAACACTACATTGCACGTAGTTTATTATTTCAGATGCCTTTTTAAAAGAATACAACTGAAAATTGTATATTATAGCCTATATAAAATTCAACCTGCCAAAGTAGCTAGAAGGAGTGATTGCTGAAATCCACCAGCACATGGCGAGTGTTAATGTCAAGAACTCACTCAGTGTGCACAGACTTACCAGATTACTGTTGGTTGCTATCTTTTTATCTGGTTATTTTTTTATTTATTTTAATATTTTTTTTAGCTCACTTTTGATTGCAGATTTTGGTATCAACAAATCTGAGCAGATTGCTGAGATCTCTTGTAAAACTCTAGAGGAGACAGATACAAGATAACCTTTCTCTGCAGAAAAATCTGGGAAGCAGGAGATAGATAAACCGTTGCCATACTAAAGACATCTCATTTGTGATCTTTTCTGATGGACACACAAGGAATGTACCACGTGTATTCGAACGTCTCCATCTCTTACCCTATATGTGTGACTGATACTCAAGACTGTCTCAGGGAATGACATACTGTCATGTCACATTTCATGCTCTGTTAGTGGCGCTGCAAGCATCTTTGAGGAGCAAGATCAGATATATAACAAGATACAGACTGTCAGGATTCTATGATAGATTTGTGTCTGAATGCATGCTGCGATGATGTTTTACTTTTGAATTCAAGCCTAGCACACCTTAATGGATTGAAATGTAAGAAAAGCAATATAAACCACATTAGAAACTCAGTTTAGAAAGCCAAGACATGCATTTAAATTTAATTACGGTATATAGTTATTTTTTGTCAGTGGTTTGATCGACATTGTTGATTTATGCACAGGAATCTTTTAAGTATATAATCACATTAGCATCCAAATGAAACCATATTGCAGTTTCTCACAATGAGGAATCTGCCAATTTTTCATCACAGCTCATCAATTATTCATTTTCAATGTTTCAGACTGCATTTGATCTTGTTTTTCAGAGCAGTTCACTAATTTAACTTTGAGAGGCATGTTATCAACTATGGGAAGAAAAAAAAAGTTTAATGTAACCCATTTAGCAGTAGGCAAAATTGGCTGGCATCCGCTGCAGAGAGACAGGTTAAATAGCGTCTTTTAACATTAACTCAGCAGGCCTAAGAAATTATGTGTATAAGTATTCTCAAGCGCTTCTTCAGCAAATGTTGCCTGAGTCATCCATTTTACTTTCTTCCTTTAAAAAAATACAGACAGATATTTTAAGAGAAGGGAGGTAACTGGCTTCATGAAAGGATCATCACTGACCCTGAAACAAACATCTTTCATTTTCTTCAGAAATGTCATGCTAAATTATTTGTGCACAACCAAAGTATCAAGTGTCAGTCCTCACACACATACACATTTACATTTCACACACACAGCTGCACATATTTGGGTGAGATTGCATAACCCTATTTTGCCACTGAAGAAGATATTATGCCACTGTGTTCCTGTCCCCAATTTAATGATAGAGGGAAAGCAATGGGATAAATTTAATTTAAAGGGGACAAATCATGAAAATCTGACTTTAAGTGCTACAATCGGCTCCCCAGTGCATCTACCAAACCAGAAAAATGTGAAAAAGGACAACGCAGTAACTTTGTTTTGGTAAGCCTTTCTCTGCAAGCATGTGAAAAAAACGAGCTGCTCAGATTTCGCAGTGACGTAGGATGAGGATCTTATTATAATATTATCACCCCTTAATCTGCACGTTTCCACCCTTGGCACTGCCATTTTGTTTTCGCAAATGGTGTACCAGTTCTAACGCAATAGCAAAAGTTCGAGCAAAGCATGCTAACAGTTCTGTTGTCGGCTGCACAGACGAGCACAGAACACGATTTATAGTCTCATTAGCTTGGATAGCCTGCAAGTTGACCCTGGCAAGCTTGATTGCTAAAAAAGGAGCTTTTCTGTCCGAGGGATATTCTGGAACATTTTTTTTACACTATTCACAGCATTTGATAGTAATCATAATAAACGTTAGACTGGTGTGTATGGCTCTGTTTGGCAAACAGGTACGCTTTGTATAGTGGGTTTCCATACGGGATTTGTACAAAAGATTAACATGACGGCACATGCTCGATGAGTTGAATCAACTCCACAGCAACTACATAAATTTATCCACTAACCATTCAGATTCATCCTAAAAGTTGTAACTTCTTCCTGAGTCTCTCCATCAGTATCGACTCCGGTTTGAACAATGTAAGGCTGAACACCGTTACTGACAATCATCATTTTGGCTGGGTGAGATTCTCCAGCTTTGTTGTTGTTGAGCAACAGAGCTGTTAAAGCTCCGCCCTCTTCTGGAAAGGGGGCTGGGAGCAGCAGCTCATTTGCATTTAAAGGGACACACAAAAACTGTGTTTATGCTCACACCCAAATAGGGGCAAATTTGACAAGATATAATAAATGATCTGTTATTACTGAGACAAATCAGACCCAATTATTTGTTAGTTAACCAATAGTTTTAAGCTCACTCTGTGGTCTGGCTTCCATCCCCCGAGAAGTTCTTAGTTACAAGTTTTATGGCACCATGGAAAACGTGCATCTTTCCTGCATTCTCCACACATAACACAGACTATCTTGCATTAATGTATAGACAAACTGTTCTATAAATGTATTGAAAAGATTTAAACGCTTGTGTATGCGGTATGTCCATACCTGTGCAACACCTCAGTATTACAAGAATCTTTAATAGTTCTTATTCAAAAACACGGCTTGTTAATCTTTCTTGGTCGTAAAGCCCTGACAGGAGGTGTGTTGTTGCTCTGAAATACAACACCTTCATTGGCTACATCAACATTAAGAGGTTGGACTTTGACCAGAGGTTAAAAGCTAGACAACAATGCCACTCCCTCTCTTTTTCCTTGCTTTGTGGATGACTGAACGAACCTTCTCCTTCTTCGGCCTACAAACCAGCCATGTGCTCAACATCCAACATAGAAAAGACTGGCAAGAACTTCGGACTGAATCCTCAAGATTTCTTCTCAGATGGCAGATCCGATGCTCTTGCTCTTGCAAGTATTGTACATTTGAGCACTAAACAGCGATTTAGTATTGATTTGTAAAACTTACCTTTGTCAGCAAAGGTGTTTTTATTACTGAGGAAACTGATGATTCTTTTCCAGATTGTCTTTGACTTTTTCCTATAGCTCTAGTAACAGTACCTCTCCCGGTTCAACCCTATCATTACTCATTCTGACCTACGTATGTGTGTGATCTTTGTGTATGTTATGTGTTTGTTAGTTTAGTTATGTGTTTGTGAGTTAGTTAATAAAGACTGTGCACAATACATGTTTGGTTCTGACTCTGTCTGCCAATAAATGGCCTCTTAAGTGATTTAGATCCTGACTACATGCTCTAAGTAGCATGTAGAACAGGGATGGACAACTCTGGTCCTGGAGGGCCAGTGTCCTGCAGAGTTTATCTCCATCCCTGATAAAAAAATCACTTGCCTATAACTTTCTACTAATCCTAAAGACCTTGATTAGCTGGTTCAGGTGTGTTTGATTAGGGTTGGAGCTAAACTCTGCTGGACACTGGCCCTCCAGGACCGGAGTTGTCCATCCCTGATGTAGAATGTTATTTTTCCATAACCTGGAAATGAACATTTAGTCTACAACTATCAACACTGAGCGTTCACTGGACGAACAGGTTAATTGATTGTAATATTAAGCTTAATGTAGCCATATCCAGTTAATCTGATTAACAGATTTACATATTCATAATTAATCATAATTAATAATCATATTGAGTTATGAATAATTATTAATATTTCCCCTTTGAGTTAATTCGTTACAGATCTGTGGGGTATTTGGAGTTGAAACTTCACAGACACATTCTGGGGACACCAGCGACTTATATTACATCTTGTGAAAAGCGGCATATGTCCCCTTTAATGCTTTTGCCATAGATAATTTTTAAAGCAACAGTGCTTCACTTTTTTGGCACCTCGTACCCCTAGGGGTTTCCCCACTGAATTATTCAATCAGTGAGCATAGAAGCATGGGTAGCAATAAGTCGTTAAAAAAACGCCCACTCTCCTCTGTCGTTTTCTACCTGAATGAACGCTTCACTTTCTGTGTTAGGACGCACTCAAGCAAATGGACTGTTTCTTCTGACCGATCTGACCCTGTACCCTCCCTTCTGCAGTTCCTTACAGCTAGTACACTTCAGTGACCGCTGGGCACGGACTCCTCGCTCCCTGCAGAACTGCAGACAAAGCACTTTCAATTAAAGTGAAGTACAACGCCCAAGGAAACCCTTTGAATTTGGCCACAGTAGTGAAGAAAGTATCTGAAAGTACATCTTACTGCTCAAAAATGGATCCACAGAGTTTAACTCTGAGAGGAGGACCTGCTTAAAGGAATAGTTCTCACATAAGCTGTTAATTTGTCTGTGGAATTCAAAAGGAGAATCAATGAAGAATGACATCAGGGACATCAACCCTGGTGTAACAAATTTGTGCACACATAAACATGACGCATTTTTGACACATAAACATGAATGAGACTACTACTATCAAAGCAAATGTGGTGACAGGAATATGACTTGACCACCTCTTTGACGGGGAAACCAGTCATGTGGTCCAACTAACATGCAGGAAATAAAAACAGGAAATAATAGCAAGGATCCCTGCAGACCCTCAGAATTGGTCTCTTAAAATAGATGATCAGATGATTTGATCTTTTTTTTTTACCTTTAAAATGTCATGTGGTGCGACTTCTCAAAAATGTGAAAAATTCATATTTGTAAAAGAAGAAAAAATAGCTTGAAAAATATATATATATTTTCTTTTTAAAAATTATTGAATAAAATGTAGACAATCATATATTCAAGGTGTGAGGAAAATATTTGTACTTAACCTAACAAAGCCATTTACTATGACTCCTAAAAATACACTACAGTTTTTTTTTTAAATGTGATACTTTTATACAGCAAGTCACAGTAAAGTCATTTATAATGTTACAAAAGTGTAACGGTGGCGGCCCATCCAAAATTAATCTTTTACATTTTTTTGGTTTTAACCAAATAAAGTTCGGGCGCCAGGTATAAAATACCAGTTACATGAAAATAAAAAAAAAACTTTACAAACAAGTATGCAGTTCAAGTGAATATATATATATATATTTTTAGTCAAACAATAAAGAGATTGCAATGCAATTATACCACAGATATCACATTCAACCAAAATAATAACAGCAAGAAAAAAAAAACAATTCCATATATTCACGTCCTGGGTAGTAGTAACGGCAGTTTCACAGTTTCAGGTGTCCAGTTTTTCTCCACATTATAACTCCAAAATGAGCCACACAAAAAAATAAAAAAAACTAAGCGAAGCAAATAATGGATTAAATAAACGACAGTTCCCAAGTTCAGAAAAAAAACAATATGCCAACAGGCGATAACGAAAGTAAAGATGTGAATGCGTGACTTTGTATATTATGTGTGTGTGCGTATTGTTGTGGTGAGTGTGTGTGTGCGGGTTGTTCTTTGTGGTGAGGCCTTCGAGAGAGTTTGGAGAGTTTTCAGAGGACGTGCATGGAGATGGAATACCTGGACTCGCTGGTATGGATTTTCCTGCCTTCTGCAGGACAACGGCACAGGTCTGCAGCTACTGTTAGGAGTAAGGCTTTGCTTTGTTTATTCGACTCGTTCGCCACGGCAGATGCGAGTCGCGTCGTCTCAGAAGAGCTGGTACGAATTATTCTGCACTCTTCTGCAGGGAAACGGCACGATCTTGCTCCGTAGCCAGTATTAGCAATAAACCTCTCGGTCTCACTCCAGTTTAGCCATGGCAGATGCTGCGATGCGTGTCACGGAAGAGCTGGAGCTGCTTCACCAGGTAAGTGGTAAGTGCATTCTGTTTCCTCTCTCGAATACTTCACACCCTGTTTACAAATTGATGTCCTTTTTATAAGTTTTCACTTAATTTTTTTTTTCCAAATATGGGCACAGATGCTGGAAGGCTCGTGGACTTCCGCACCGTCACAAAAGATTTCAAGTAATTCTTCTGAAATTTTTATCAGTCAATGATTCCTTAAAGTATCATGTTTTCCACAAAATTATCAAGCAGCAAAAACGTTTTTTAACATTGATAATCAGAAGTGTTTCTTGAGCAGCAAATTAGCATATTAGATTGATTTCCAAGGATCATGTGACACTGAAGACTGGAGTAATGATGCTGAAAATTCAGCTTTGATCACAGGAATAAATTACATTTTAAATATATTTCAATAGAAAAAAAAATAAATTGTAAAAATATTTCATAATATTACTGTTTTACTGTATTTTTGATCAAATAAGTGCAGCCTTGGTGAACATGAAAGACTTCTTTGAAAAATGTGAAACCATCTTACCAACACCAAACCTTTAAAACACCAAACTTTTATGTTTTTTTTTCTTTTTTGAGTTTGAGAGATGTCATTGTATGGACAAAAAGCTGCGTGAAGATTCTTGAAGGGGACCTGTAATGCCCCTTTTACAAGATGTAATAGTCCCCAGAATGTGTCTGTGAAGTTTCAGTTAAAAATCCCCCACAGATCATTTATTATAGCTTTACAAATTTGCCCCTATTTGGCTGTGAGCAAATACATGCCATTTTTGTGTGTGTCCCTTTAAATGCAAATGAGCTGCTGCTCCCGGCCCACTTTCCAGAAGAGGGCGGAGCTTTAACAGCTCGTGCTTTGGTTGCTCAACAACAACAAAGCTGGAGAATCTCACACAGCCAAAATGAGGATTGTCAGTAACGGTGTTCAGCCTTACATTGTTCAAACCGGAGTCGACACTGATGGAGAGACTCAGGAAGAAGTTACAGCTTTTAGAATGAAACTGGACATTTCTGAATGGTTCATGGATAAATTTATGTAGTTGCTGTGGAGTTGATTCAACTCATCGACTAGCATGTGTCATGTTAATCTTTTGTGAAAATCCAGCGTTGAATTGACCCTCGTCTGTGAAGCAGTCCGGCGTAAAATGACGGCATGGCAACAACACTCTACTACAACAACTCTTCCTCTTCTCTAAAGCAGCCCAACATGGCCTCACCCCCTTTGTTTTGTGTTCTCAGGGGCGGGGTTCATGTAAATTTTAGGGTTAGTGATGTCACTAACCCAGGAAGAAGCTTGTTGTAGTCCTTACCAGCCATTTGTTGTAGTCCTTAAACAGAGAATTTTTTAAAAGAATCTCCCTTTGCATTGAACTTTGAGCGTTGTAACTTTGCAGATGTTGTTTATGCTCAAACTGCAACATTACACACTAACTAAAGTTAAAAAAAGTGAAATCATAATCAACCACCCCTTTAAAAAAAAATCTCCTTTTGTGTTCCACAGAAAAAATAAAATGACAACATAGAGTAAATTTAGGTGAACTGTCCCTTTAAAAGAGTTTGTCTGACAGCAAACTTATGCTTGATGGCCGTGTGCAGCCATGCACTGTGCACCTCCTACTGCTACTTCTCCAAGACAGTAGAAATGATTTATTACACAACAACTGCAAATGCTAGAGGACTCAAGGCAGTTGAGGATACCAGTACTTCAAGGCCAAGTAGTGCTTTGAAAACACAGGGGAAATAATATTAGAGTCTCAAGACAACTTAGCCACATTGGAGTGGTATAAGTAGGTCAAATGTCAGCAGATAGCTCATGTGTCCACATACACTTACACATTTATTGACTAATCTGATATGATAAGAGGACTAAAGAGCACAATAGATATTAAATCTGGTAACCAAGCACATTCCCCTATCTTCTAAATGAAAAAGATACTTTCAGTTGGCAAGTTTTAGGTTGCTAAGTGACAACTTGCTAAAGTGTTTGCAGGTAAAGACACTCTCTCAAATCGAAAACTCTCAGCAGGGCCGGCAGTGGTAGAGTTACAAGCTGATTCATTCCTTTTATTCCTCTGTTGCTGTACTGTGGACTCTATCTGATCTATAAGAGGTGGTGAAGTTGACCTTCTCTCGCATTTCTATTAACTTCCTTTCCTCGCTATAGAGGAATCAGTCTATTGCCCAGCTGATATGTTTTTACACATTTCCAATGTAGAGGTTGGCAGTGTAGATGGAGTATATACTGTGTCCAAGAATGCTTTTGGGTTTTTTTCCCCGTGAGAAGGTGTTTATTCACTTCAGTCAAGTCATGTGTAAATGTAAGTATAGTCAAATGTTAGTTCCCTATCCAGAACAATCTAGACCCAAGCAGTATAAATGCCAGGAAAAAAAGATGTTTTACTTTTTTATGTGGTGTTTACACTTGACTCACATTCGCAGGGCACAATATGTTATGGTTGAATGCTTATTCTCGTGCACAGTTGGCAGAAAACAAGACATTAAGATTGTTTCTAGATCAACAGTTTTAAACATTTTAAATGTTTTCTTATAGGATAAAAAATGTGCGCATCTTGCCGTTTCCATCGTGTATTTTTTTTTTCTGTGAAATGTGTGTTTCACAGAAGAAAGAAGGCCATACAGGGATGTGTTTCCCATACAAATATGTAACTCACTGATTAACAACCATAGTACGATGCATTGTTGAAAAAACTAACTAGTTATGACTGTTTCCCAAAACTGTAGCAACATGGTCACACCTCTGTCGTTCTATATTGTTTAACCTCATTGGTTAAACAATATAGAAATGCAGGCACAATACAATCTGCGCTTTTCTCTCTCGCGCGTTTCTCTGACAGCGAGTTGACACACAAACCCACCTCCCCTCACTCGCTCATTTCATTTGCTCCAGATGAATATTGTTGGTGTTTCAGGGCTTGAATTTTTGCATGGGATTGCGCATTGCGGTTAATTTTACTAATTTCCGTGCGTGCAAATAAAGCCGCCTCTCAGCACTAAATTGAGTTCTTTTTCACAGCTTATCATGCTTTAACAGTCAGATACACACAAAATAATGTCAAAATTCCGGTCTTGGTGAGTATTCATGCAAGTTATTTTTTAAGTGAACATAAACATTTGAGAAAGAAAACACAAGTTTAACAGTATAACGGTGCATTCACACTGGGGGCCCTATAATACACCCGGCGCAATGCGACGCAAGGCGCAGCGCAAGTGTGTTTTTTAGTTTGCGTCCGGCGCCGTTCGCGTTTTCCCGCTCGGCGCCACGTCCTTAAATTAGTAAATGCATTTGCGCCAGTTAGTGCACCCATGGGCGTGCTGGTCTAAAAAAGAGGTGTGTTCAGGCGCATTGCTATTTTAAGGAGCTGAAAATAGACTGCGCCATAGACCAACTCAAACCTGGTCTAAAGTCAATGGCGCAATATTTTTTTGTTAGAGCACGTTGGTAGAAACTGCGCCTCTGGGCGCGTCCACAGTGCGCGTTGACTTTGCTTATTACACACAGGGATGCGCATCACACAAAGATGCCAAATATTAAAAACAAAAGGATTACAGTGTAAAAGAATATTATTGTGTAGGCTACATAAATATAAAAATGTAATGATGAATAGTCAATGGGTCTCATTCATGAAACAAGAGCAGAACGAATTTTTGTGTAAATTGTGTGTAAAGTGGTTCTGGCGTAAATTTTCGGATTCATTAAAATGTTCGTATTTTCCAAATGTTAGTTGGTACGAAAGAAATCTACACCTGCTCCCAGTCACGCGTAAATAGTGCGTTTAACATCCGAACGTTTTGCTCATTAATAAGGCTGCATTTTAATTCACCTTAATAAGGTACATACAGCTATGGAAAAAATTAAGAGACCACTCCAAGTTCAGAAATCAATGTTAAGTGGTCTCTTAATTTTTTCCATAGCTGTATTTACAGCATTTTGAAAAAATATTATATATAGTAATTACATACGTTTTTGCTTTTTACTTTTGTTGTGAGAGCCAGTAATAAGCTGCGTTCACGTCACCTTGTATTTACCGCTATCTTGAAATGACGTTATATTCGGAGCTGTTCACCTCCTTTTTGGTCCTTGGACTGGAAATTATGCGTTTCCATGGCACCACTATCAACGCCTAATAAATCAATCTACAGCGGTCAGGTGGTATAGTGGCCACATGTTACATGTGGGAGCTTTTAGAAAACTCCCAGCTTACAAACTGTAATTACGAACTCTACGAGGACGTGAACGCTTTTTACAAGCTAGAATCTTGTAACTACAGGAATTACGAGGCCGCGTGAACGCACCTATAGCATCTGCAAACGGAGCACTTTAAACAAATAATGAATTGATTTCAATAGGGCTGGGCAAACTATGGAACTTGTTTCCTATAAAATGGCCAAAATCCTTCATTTGGTGTCATAATATGATGCCCATATATAGTTGTCAGTCGGATTTAATGGGCGGGATTTATGGTAATTGAGAATGAGCGTGCACGCGCGTCCCATTTACGACTGATTGGAATTCATTAACACACACACATTTCACTATCACTTCTGACGTTTACAAAGTATTTGTGAATCAGGAGGAGAGTTTTCAGGAAAGTCTGTTTACGCGCAAATCACTCACAAATTTACTCGTATATTTACGAATGTTTCATGAATGAGACCCATTGCGTGTATTAGAATTAGGCTACCTATTTTCATTTCAGCCTATTACTACTTATAACGGACACAGTCACTGCTAATTCATCCCATGCCTTCTTCACCTCGGGAAGCTTTGGTGGATTCCTGCTTGTCCCGTAGATGATCTGCTCGCGCGCTTTAACTTCGCGCACGAGCAGATCGTTTTTTTTTTTACGCTTGAAAAGCGTTCAGCTTTTCCGCCAACAAATTCCGCCATGTAAATAGCAATCCGCCATGGCGCGAGCGCATCTCACTCTTAAAGGGAAGGGGAGATGACACTCTGATTGGTTTATTGAACGTTACGCCCATTACTTATTAAGAGAATTGGGACAACCCATTTCAAAAATGCGCCCCGGCGCACGGACCGTTTTTCTGTCGTTAAAATAGCAAAAGTGGATTTGGACACGCCCTGAGTGCACCTGCGCTGTGCGCTTTACACTTTGCGTTTAGATCGTTAAAATAGGGCCCTGGGCGTCTGCATTAATGCTTCTCATTTACTTTGAATGGGTGACGTCATGCATTGCCGAACTGAATTGTGGGTTCCGTCGTGCCGCTTCACTCACGTTGCTTGTGGCAGAAGTTGAAGATTTCTTTTTACTTGAACTTTTTAAGTGCCAACACAGGCATCAACCAATCAGATCACAGATGCTAGCCAATTGCGTTCATGCAATACCAGAAAGTAATGTGATTGGCTGTGGTTACTATGACGGTTGCGTCAACACAAGCTTCAGACACGCCCTTCAACATTTTATTTACATGCATAATCATCAAAAACAACACTGATTGATTAAAATGTATATATTTAAATGGAATGAAAGATATACTGAATGTTTTCTTGCTTATTGTGCCCAAGAGCACAATCTGTTTAAGTCCAGATGTCATTTAACAAGAAACTGTTCTTCTAACCGCAGCTCGAGAGTTGTAGTTCCAACCACGTAAGTTTGCGACGCTGGCGAATGTTCGTTGGAAATTCCAAATGGTTGAACTGTGCTAACGACAGAACCTGCTTTCAGGAAATGCACCCCAGGTTTGGAATGACATGAGGGTCAATTAATGATTTTTGAGTGAACTATCCCTTTAAATACTTAAAGTCTCAAGAGGTAGGTGAAGTAAATAATTTAAACCACAGGGGTTCAATTGAGAAATCAGGTTGAGATCCCCTGCAAACCAGCCTCAGATGATTAGAAGGGCCACTTTAAAACACTGTTCCCTAATGGAAACATATATGGTACATAGAGGAAGACTCTATCGAACTGTTCCTCCTTTAAACCCATCAGAACATGAGGTTTGACCTCTATTGTATGATTTCTGCTCACCATCCACGGATTAGAGCAGCAGCTGCGACAGACTTTTACAATGACCAAATCCGCTTCAAGTTTTCGTTTTTTGCACATATTCCAACATTCTTGCCTCATGTTTTCATCCCCAGTGCCTGTAGAGCAATCTCTCAGTCAATTACACTAACTTGATTACATCTGTTCAACCGTAAGTCATTCTGTTCTATCTCTCTACCCTTTCCTAGGCAGACTAACAGATTAAAAGAACAGGCTCTCCGCTCTCCTAATAATTGCTTGTGTTTCGAGAGTTAGGCTTTAAGCCTTACAAATTACTGTTTCTCATTTGTTGCTTCCATTCACAATAATGTTGAAATTTTCTACTGCAAAAAGCTGGTTTGTGGCGTTTTATTAAAATGTAAAACCCAAAGGCTCAGGCTGCCTTTTAATTTTCTCAGTTCTTAACCAAAGTCTTATTGTCATTCAAATGTTTTTGTTCAGTCAGTTTTTTTAATAGTTAATTAATATAGATTTTCATGAGAATATTTATCTTTTCACACTGCAATAAAACATTTTATCAATATATTTTTTATTTTTCTCTTCTAGTAAAATATCTTTAAAGCAAGATAAGTTAAACTGAATTGGATATTAAGACTCGTTTTATGATCATTTATCTTGACCTTAAATTATTTTTCTTACCTATTGGCAAAAGGTTTTTGAATTAGATTTATGATTTAAAAAGAAAAAGAAATGCCAAATAGATAAGTAAATAAACTAAATTAAAAGTCTTAATATCTTATGCAGTTTTGCTTTTCTGGTTGTTTTGAGGATTTTAGTGAAAAATAAGGCATAAGAAAGTATTTTTTATGGTCACACTTTAGATTAAGGTACAGTTCTCACTAATAACTAAATATTAACTATGACTTTTAGCTCAATGAACTCCTAATTACTGCTCATTACTAGTTAGTAAGGTAGTTGTTCAGTTTAGGTATTGGGATTAAGGGATAGAATAAGGTCATGCAGAATAAGGCAATACTATGTGCTAAGTACTAATATGTTAACTAATATGTTATAAGTACTAATAAACAGCCAATATCCTATTAATATGAATGCTAATAAGTAAAGTTAATATTGAGAATTGGACCCTAAACTAAAGTGTTACTATACAGTTTACTGCAGAACAACTCATCATGTCGGTGTGAAATAAATGGAAATGTAGAAATTATGGAAATGTAGAAATTAAAGTTAAAGCTCCAATCTCCTTCCAAAAATCCTAAAAAAAAAAAAAAATAAAAAGGGAGAGAATAGGACCTAAACTAAAATGTTAACATTTTATTTCTGTAAATCTTATTTTGTCAAATTGAAACTCTGGCTTAACTAATGACTAGGAAGCATTATTTTCTTATTACTTGTTCATAGTTTTGTATTTTAAAGCTGTTTTTTGCAATGAAGTCATCTGCTTACACACCCACTATGGATTATGACTTTTTTTTTTTTTTTTTTTTTTTGCCTTAGCTTCTCACTTCCTACTTTCTGGCCTGATTGATTACCTGTTCTTTTCCGGGCTCAGGATGCTGACTAGAGAATAGGAGGAGGAAAATAGAAGGACAAGCTCTCCTCATTTACCTCTTTTCCTCCAGGGGAGAAACATTACTGGACTTAACAAGCAGTGTAATAGAGCACTCAGGCTTTATTGTATTTTCCTCTGTCAGCACTTTCTCTTGTTACCAAAGCATTCATGCATTCATCCATGTTTAGCCACACTCACTGTCCATCTCCTCCCTCCGATCACACAGCTGTGGTACTTTTGCACAAAATCCTTTTTTACTGCATCCACAAGCGTAATGGTGGAGTGATGTTGGACGGTCCCAGACAGGAAAGTATGCTAGATCACAGTAGTCTGCTGAATCCTCCAAAACTTTACACTTAGGCATTATGCCGTGCAAATTCTGTTATGCACAGATTTTGCAGCAAGTTTGCAATGTGCTGCAGTTTGCATAATTTAGTGAATTGGTTGTTAAAACAATGAAGAAAATTGCATGCAAATAAACAGAGATGTCAACACTGCAAAAACCTTTTTCTTGGTCAGTGTTTTCCATTATATTTATCTGTAATTTTCATCATATATACTTTCATCATTTATACTATATATAATATATATAGGCTATATGTGCAAAGCAGGCAAATTACTTTTATAAAAGAAAGAAATGCTTCAGGGTAAAACCCCAAATAAATTTAGCCAAAGTACGATGCATCCATCTACTGTTGAAGATGGCACTTGATCTGTTCTGTATAAAGTCACTCTCAAACTGAATATCTATTTTATTAAACCTCCAATAGGCCATCTGGATCACATAAAAACATGCATTTAAAAGCAAAAGTATTGGAGGTGTTATTTGAAGCCCTGCCTGTCTGGTTTTGAGATCCTGACTTGCAAAAGCTTCTCTTGCTTCAATCAAATCAGAGAGTAAGGAGTGCAAGAGTCTCAGTAAGACATAAAAGATAGCTTTGAGGAAACATACCATAACAGCAATGAGTCAAGCTAAGGCTGTCTAATCAAATGCTGTCATAGGCACAGATATATTTTCGATCTGTTATATTTCTTTTGAAAAGTGTCTCCTCACGGCTATATTTTCAGCATGTGGCTTCTTCTGCAGAGGGAGGATGATTATACAGACAGAAATTCCTCTATACAAACTGAAGTTTCTATCCATCAAATTATACACTTGTTTTCTAAATTTTCAGACTGTGGCATGTAGTTATTTGTGTCTACCAATATGACAAAGAAAGGTTTGTTATATATAAATACTTTTCCAGGTTCACAATGTGAAAGACCCTATGAAATGGTGGTAATGTATACACTTGTGAAAAAGAAGGACACAATGTTTTAAGAAGAGTATTATGGAAATAATATACTTTAAAAGTATGACCTGAATGTAATGTTTTCGGACACATAATTGCATGTTATTTACAATAAATGAAAATGTTTACATTTATATTAAATACATAAGATAATATAAGTTTACTTAAAGGATTAGTTCACTTTCAAATAAAATTTCCCTTATAATTTACTCACCCCCATGTCATCCAAGATGTCCATGTCCTTCTTTCTTCAGTCAAAAAGAAATTAGGTTTTTGGTTAAAACATGCCAGGATTATTCTCCTTGACTTCAATGGCCTCCAAACGGTTGAAGGTAAAAATGTCAGTTTCAGTGCAGCTTCAAAAGGCTTTAAACAATACCAGACGAGGAATAAGGGTCTTATCTAGAGAAAAGATCGTCATTTTCGAAAATGCTTTATATAAACTAATGATCTCCTTCCAAGTGGTTCCACCAAAAGCGCACTTTCGTATTCTTCAAAAAGCTTACGCTGTATGTCCTACGCCTTCCCTATTCTACTTACGGAATGAACGCAGCGACCAGTTCCATTTTTTTCCACATGTACAATAGGGAAGGCGTAGGACATACAGCGTAAGCTTTTTGAAGAATACGAAAGTGCGGTGACATGGGGGTGAGTAAATTATCAGGACAATTTTATGTGAAAGTGAAGTAATCCTTTAAGTGTGTTAAGAAACAGTCATGAAAGTGTGAACTCCCTTTAAGTACATTAAAGTGGCATTTTATTTAATTAATACTATATTAATGGAAGTACAGTTTTTTTTTTTTTTTTGTTTTTGTTTTTTTACAAATTTACTTTTTAGGTTTGAAACACACTACAAGTGCACATTCAATACAATTAAAGGATGAGTTCACTTTAAAATGAAAATTACTCAAGCTTTACTCACCCTCAAGCCATAGGTGTATATGACTTTCTTCTTTCTGATGAACACAATCTTTAATAATCTTTAATACGTCAGGATATTAATAAATATCCTGACGCATCCAAGCTTTATAATGGCAGTAAGCTTTACCAAATGAGTGTGAGCTGAAGAAAGTGTCTCCATCCACATCCATCCATCATAAACATATTTCACACAGCTGTGGGGGGGTTAATAAAGGAAGCGAAGTGGTGCATTTATGTAAAAAAAAAAGTTATGAAGTAAAATATCTAGCTTCCGCCAGACCGCCTTCCGTATTCCACTTATGAAAATGTAAAACTCTAGCAGTTCAGCTACGCCTTCCCTATTCAACTTACGGAAAAAGTATAACTGACACGACAGCAGTTTACACTTTCTTTGTAACTTGAATACAGAAGGCAGTTACTGCCATTGTAAAGCTTGGATGTGTCAGGATATTTATTAATATTTCTCTGATTGTGTTCATAAGAAAGAAGATAGTCATATACACCTAGGAACCTAGGATGGCTTGAGGGTGAGTAAAGCTTGGGGTAATTTTCATATGAAAGTGAACTAATCCTTTAAGCACACTTCTTTTTTTAAAAGGATATCCTATTAAAGTTGAGTTAATGCATATCGAAGGGCCAGTAGCATTTAGTCACTTGCCAGCTTATATGATAATACAAAATTTAAAAGACATTTAATGAACTATAATACTGTGTATAAGACTATATAAACCCAATAGTATACAGTTCAATCACAGTGAAATTGCTTTGGAGTCTCAAAGGAGTCAGATTTTGCAGGGGGGCTGAATCTCGTATTACACCAGAAATGAGTGCCTATAAACAAATCAGACATCAGAGTGTCATGAGTGTCCTGCTCTATAGTAAGAGTCACATGACATTTCCAGCTCAGTTGATTGGCGTTCAAACAAGATGGCAGATTTCATGTATGTGCCAGTCAATCAACTTCCATTGAGGTGATTTTCTAATTGTTATAGTTTGAGACAGGTAATAATTTAGGGTGAGGGGTTCTTACTCTACACTCTTAAAAATAAAGGTTCCAAAAAGCTTTTTTTTCCTCAATGATGCCATTAAAGAATCATTTTTGGTTCCTTAAAAATCCTTTCAGTGAACAGTTCTTATAAGAGCCACTTTTTTCTTTATGTGAAGAACTTAAAAATCTAAAGAACCTTTTTTTCACTATAAAGAGCCTTTTCTAAAGTGGAAAAATCCCCTTTAAAATTCCATCAATGTCATTTAACTGCAATGAAAAGTACAATCAGCTCATTCATTAGCCATACTTCTGATTGATGCTTAATTATTGGTAGTTTTGTGCCAGTGACAATCTCTTCTCAGTCACTTTGACGAAATTCAGTCTCGGAGGAGAAAAAAACCTTCAGTGACTGAATTTATAAAGTCTGAACGTAAAGGTGAGCTGGAGCTATTTTTCCGTGGGGAGCTTGCAGTGGATACATGTTCTGGTCTATGACCTTGCGTGCGTTCCTGCGATAGTTTTTGTTCTCAAGCGAGCGACCCCTCAGACCCAGCCGAGGCAGGTTTCTGAAGTATTGTTCACTTTAATTCCTCTGATATTTACTTCTGAGCAGTCAGGCAGCAAGAAATCGTTCCCTCTGAAATTGGCAAGCAAGTAGGCCATTTAAAAATCACTTGCCGCATTATCAGTTAGCAAGACAGACAATTAAAAATCGTTATTCATTTTCCTGTGAGCGTCCCCAGTGGAGGGTACAGCCATTTGGATGAAACCTGCCAAAGCGATACAAGAAGGTCTTCATCCCTTGGGTGAAGAACATAAACGGCTTTAATACTAACAGTAGCTTTGAAAGGTGTTGTAAAGCATCAAATCTACTGGCAGATAAACCCGGCTCTTCTGAGAAATGGTCAAATGTTGGCTGATATTCTCTGCTTTGGACTGGAGCTTTGTGAAAGAGTGGGTCAAGTTCTTGGCTTCCTAACAAAGGCGTTAATTAAGCAGGGTTAATTAATGTCATACTGGAGAGAGTGGGTTTGGGTTGATAAGATGCTTCCGAAGAGGAAGAGGATTTAGGAGTGCCTTGAATTGGAACAGGAGCAGGAGGAAGGACAGAGAGGACAAAGTAAGGGAGGTTGAGAGAGAGCGAGCGAGAATGCAGATGCCCTTTGCACACCGGTGATAAGATTCATTCTGGCTTTCTTTTGTCCCGTAGTGTCACTTTTCTTTTTTTTCTTAAGAGTACGCTTTTTTCTGAATCTTAAACTTTTGGATATGTTTGAGTCGATGCCAGCCTTGCACATGGCACAGAGGGAATCTTTCATCCAAAAATGGTTGAATATGCCTACACTGTAAAAAATGTTTTTCATGATTTATCACAACATTTTTTCTTTTATCGAATCAACTTATGTAATTAATTTGGTTCAGATAACATCATTTTTTTGAGTTTCAGTTTTTTAAACCAATCGCCTTCATTATTAACTCAAATTTTTAAATTCAATGAACTCAAAATTGTAAAGGATTAGTTCACTTTCAAATGAAAATTAGCCCAAGCTTTACTCACCCTCAAGCCATCCTAGGTGTATATGACTTTCTTCTTTCTGATGAACACAATCTGAGATATATTAATAAATATCCTGACGCATCCAATCTTTATAATGGCAGTGAACGGGATCAACGAGTATGAGCTGAAGAAAATGTCTCTATCCACATCCATCCATTATAAACATGTACTTCGGGTGGTTAATAAAGGCCTTCTGAAGCGAAGCGATGAGTTTGTGTAAAAAAACTCCATATTTAAACAAGTTATGAAGTAAAATATATAGCTTCCGCTAGACCGCCTTCCGTATTCAACGTACGAAGAAAGTGTAAAACTCTTGCATTTCAAAAAGCTTACGCTACAGCCTACGCCTTCCCTATTCAAATTAGTGAAAAAGTGTAACTGACGCAATGCCAGTTTACACTTCGGAACTGATGTTCATAAGATGTTCATCGGAACTAATGTTCATTAGAAAGAATTTATTAATACATGCTAATTAATTAAAAATATTAATAAGTGTTCATTTCCAACCTATTTTGGGTTGATTTTAAGCTAGCAATATATAAATTTTTAAACAATAGTTGAGTTAAATAAAACTAACCAGCAGGTTGGCTTAAACATTTAACCTAACTGCTGGGTTTGTCCATTTTTAACCCAACCCGGGTTTGTTTTTTAACCCAGCATTTTTTAGAGTGTACATTTCGTGGATTTCTAGAGGATTCAATTGTTTGGTCTTTGCTTGTCTGAAGCACCTTTGTTGTTTCAGAAAAAAAAAAAAAAAAAAAATTGGCTACATTCTTTCTGCGTAACTTGAATACAGAAGGAGGTCTGGTGGAAGCTAGATATTTTACTTCATAACTTAATAAATATGGATTTTTTTTTTTTTTTTACACAAATGCATCGCTTTAGAAGGCCTTTATTAACCCATCGGAACTGATGTTCATAAGAAAGAAGAAAGTCATATACACCTAGGATGGCTTGAGGGTGAGTAAAGCTTGGGCAAATTTTCATTTGAAAGTGAACTAATCCTTTAACCAAGTGACTTAATTTTTTTTTTTTAAGTTGTCTACCATTTATTATTTTTTACAGTGTACTTTTGTATACAGTTCTGCATACAGGTTTGGATTAACATGAGGTTGAGTAATGATGACAGAAGTTTAATTTTCATTTGAACTATTCCTATAACTGGAGGTTTACGCTGAATGCACAGATTGTTATTTCAGATAATTTTTCTAATTTTCCACAAATTCAAACCATAGCATTACAAAAAGCCTGCAGAAATATCAAATAGTCTCTGCGGTCATAGATACAGAATGGGACATCAAAGTTAAGAAGGATGGAGATTATTTTGTGAGTAAGAGGATTAAGGTAATTGAGTATTTGTGGGGCTGGAGACGTGGAGATGATGCTGGACGGATGGCACCGCATGTGCGTGAGCAGCTGATGGAGCGTTTGCTGGTACGGCATGAAACTGTTAAACAGAGATGTTACTCGATGAGAGAATGATCAGAGACGACGAGGCTGAGGTTACATTAAAGCAAAGTGCCTGAGTTATGGCCATCTGTTGAACTGAAAATATCTTATTCAAATAATACATTTTAAAAAATTCTGGGTTAAAAACAACCCAAGTTGGATTAAAAATGGACAAAGTCAGCGTTTGGGTTGTTTTGACAAAGTGGTTGGGGTAAATGTTTGACCCACCTGCTGGGCAGTTTTCATCTATTGTTTAAAAAATACTATATGGCTGAATAGGTTGGAAATTAAAAATCAGACACATTTTTAGAGACAACAGTAATAATCAAGAAGTGAACATTTTTAACAAGCAATTTAATAAATGTTTATTATTTAATTTATTATTATTTGTTAAACTTATTAATACTTGTTAATTAATTAAAAAATATTAATACATGTTAATTTGCAACCTATTTTGGGTTGATTTTAAGCTAGCAATATATTAATTTTTAAACAATAGTTGAGTTAAATAAAACCAAATAGTAGGTTGGCTTAAACATTTCACCTAACTGCTGGGTTTGTCCATTTTTAACCCAACCTTTTTTTTTTTAACCCAGCATTTTTTAGAGTGTACATTTCTTGGATTTCTAGAGGATTCAATTTGTTTGGTCTTTGCTTGTCTGAAGCTCCTTTGTTGTTTAAAAAAAAATGGCTACATTCTCTTTCCCATGGGAACAATTTAGCCATCAATACATTGATCTGACACTAAGATTATGCTTTATAAAGGTGGACTAGGGGAGATAATAAAGGGGCATGGAGATAACCTGGCATAGACAAGTAAATTATGCTTTGCTGGTTTTACCAAACATATCTTCCACTGTGCAGGTATAGAATTTTAAGCGCAGATCTGTTGAGGTGTGAAATTGCTTGTGTATGTTTAATTGCATTGACAAATGTATCGATCAATCCAATGTCTATGTTCTCTCTGTTTTTCCACTACAGTCATTTGTGTAACAAATCAATAATTCGCCAATTAAGTTATTATTCTATGGGGAATTTGTAAGGGCACTCTGTAACTAACAATTTTCTTTTGGGCAAAGACATTTCCAGAATCATGTTGAAACCAGAAGTCAAAAAACAATGGCGCTCTTTACTAGTTTAAGTAAACTTGCATATTTCTTTCTTGGACCCAGCACTCAGCTCTGCAGCCAGTAAAACAGCTGAACGCAGGAGCAATCAGATGTTGAAAGCTCCCTGTGTGATTGCCATGCATGATTTTTTCATCAGCTTCATTATGAAACATGGTAATCATATAATTACATATCAGGCACCGCATGGATTGGGCATCACTCCAGGAGGGAATCTGGTTCCACTATTTGCATTTTCATAGTGCTATTAACAACATAAAAGGTTGATCAGATTAAATATGGCATGTTGGTGCTTTTTGCCTCACTTGGCATTATACCTTTTAAGCCGTTATGGGAATTGAAAGCTTTCCCAAAAGGTAGGAAACGTATTGCCTTCACAACATTAATATACTGTACATGTCTGTACATGTCATGTTTATTCATAATACATTTGTAATGTAAAACAAAATGTAAAATAAAACATTTTTTTTTAATGTATTAAAGGGGACCTATTATGTAAAATTCACTTTTATAAGGTGTTTGAACACAGACGTGTGTCCACAGTAAACAACTAGCCTATGATGGTAAAACTCCACCCACTCCTTTTTTGTAATCCCTATAAATTATAAACAGTCTCTCCAAACACACAGTTCCAGATTTCTCCCTAGAGTAGGGAAGCCCCACCAATGACTGGCGACGATCTACCCTATTAGCATAGATACTGCCCTGAGTGAGCTGTACACTGTCTGCCATTTCTGTTTTCTAACTGTAGCAGCTGGAGATATACATTTTACGCCAGACTGCTTCAAAAAGGGTCAGTTCAACGCTGGATTTGAACAAAAGATGAACATGACGGCACATGCTAGTCGATGAGTTGAATCAACTCCACAACTACTATATAAATTTATCCACTAACCATTCAGAAATGTCCAGTTTCATTCTAAAAGTTGTAACTTCATCAGTGTCGACTCCGGTTTGAACAATGTAAGGCTGAACACCGTTACTGACAATCCTCATTTTGGCTGCGTGAGATTCTCCAGCTTTGTTGTTGTTGAGCAACCAAAGTGCGAGATGTTAAAGCTCCGCCCTCTTCTGGAAAGGGGGCCGGGAGCTGCAGCTCATTTGCATTTAAAGAGACACACACAAAAAACTGTGTGTTTTTGCTCACACCCAAATAGGGATAAATTTAACAAGCTATATAATAAATGATCTGTGGGGTATTTTGAGATGAAACTTCATAGACACATTCTGGGGACACCAGAGACTTATGTTACATTTTGTGAAAGGGGGCATAAAAGGTCTCCTTTAGCCTAAATGTAATATTAAAAACACACTACAGTTAAAAATACTTCACATGTGCTTTATTCAATACTTTAAAGCATGACAAAAGATTAAAACATAATGATTTCAAATGTACTTTAAAGTAAAAAAAAAATAATTTGACATTACAGAATGCATTTTTTAAGTGTTAAGAAACAATCATAAAAGTGTACTCTCTTAAAGTGGCCTTTTATGTTATTAGTATTATACAGATTTTTTAAAATATACTTTTAAGATTTGAAACGCACTACAAATGCACATTCAATACAATTATTTCACTTTTCAGTTTTAAAATTGACATTAACAACAAATACTGTAAAACTGAGTAAAACTTAACTAATTGAACCTTATTGTAAGGTAATCCCAGAATGCACTGCAGCAATCTCAGTGAAGCAATCCATCCAATATGGTGGACAAAGTCAGAGAAATATTGACTATAAATATGATTTATTCAAAATCAAAATGTTGTTTCATAAAAGTATGGTTTTACCCAATATTTGCATATGAATAAGAGAGCAGACAGTAATGATGTTCACTACAAAACCATATCATTCAGAGCCATAGATTGACAGGGCATGATGGAATATATCTGCAAAAAAAGATATCTGACCAAAAATGAGGTGCTTGCAGAACAAAACATCAAAACATTTAAAGCCTACATTAGAAAAAGTCAATATACATAAACTCTTGTTTAATGGCGGAGGACACATCTTTGTAAAAATAAAAGAGCAATAGTGCTTTTGTTGTATTCTAAGAGATCACAGTCTCTAATGGTATCAATATCGTTTCACTTCACTTGGGTATCGACAGCTCCCCTCCAGCTCATGCTAATTGCTAATCAGGAATCTCATGAAGCCGGTGATTGATTTAGTTAAGGGGGTGAGAATCGACGGCACGGTGTGTTCTGTGAAGCTCTGATTGTTTGTTTGCGTTTCTTTAAAGCTGTAATTGGGTTCTTGATCAGAGGAAGAAAACACAAAGGAAAGTGGCAGATTAGCGCACGCTTTGTCAAGCACAAACACTGTGCTTTAAGAGTGGAAAGGTTTCTGATTAACTGGGCTCATAATCCCTCTTGAGTTTCAGGAAAGGACTGAGCCTTTGGTCCAAACTCAGCGGTGCTGTTCCGGAGGAACTACGTTGACGCTGCATGAGCAGGAACAAGAAAGCCATTAGAGAGAGACAAATGAAGAGAGCAGAGGCAGCTATTAAAGCAAGAAGATAAACAGGAACCGATAGGAAAGCATAGGAAATGAAGAGTGAGAGATATTTGAAGTTACACGGGAATGAGAAAGACTTTTGCTGAACTGCAAACAGGAACTAACGGTGAACACAAATGTTTATCTTTGACTTTACCTGCAAAATTCCCAGAAGATGTGCAGTTCTGTTTTATGAGGCAATGTTTGAATTTTTTTTTTTTTTCCCAATTTCAGCTTGATTTGAAGAGTATATTATAAGTGAGCCATTGTTGATTTCCCAGAAAATTTTAATTAATTATATTTATTAGTACTATATTTAAGTCTATATTAAATATTTACTCTATATAAAAGGTTCCATCGAATTTTTTTTTTTTTTTACAAGATGTAATATAAGTCTAAGGTGTCCCCTGAATGCTGAATTTTGGGGCATAATTACAAATGCGCAGATTCAGGTTGCGGCCCCTTTAAATTGCGCACTCTCCACCCCCGGAGCTCGCGCTTGCCTTAAACAGTGCATAAACAAAGTTTACACAGCTAATATAACCCTCAAAATGGATCTTTACAAAGTGTTCGTCATGCATACTGCACGCATGCGTCGGATTATGTGAGTATTGTATACTGTTATATTGTTTACATTTGATTCTGAATGAATTTGAGGCTGTGATCCATGGCTAAGGCTAATGCTACACTGTTGGAGAGATTTATAAAGAATGAAGTTGTGTATATGCATTATACAGACTGCAAGTGTTTAATAATGAAAATAGCAACGGCTCTTGTCTCCGTGAATACAGTAATAAACAATGGTAACTTTAACCACATTTAACAGTACATTAGCAACATGCTAACGAAACATTTAGAAAGACAATTTACAAATATCACTAAAAATATCATGTTATCATGGATCATGTCAGTTATTATTGCTCCATCTGCCATTTTTCGCTGTTGTTATTGCTTGCTTACCTAGTCTGATGATTCAGCTGTGCAGATCCAGACGTTAATACTGGCTGCCCTTGTGTAATGCCTCGATCATGGGCTGGCATATGCAAATATTGGGGGCGTACACCCCGACTGTTACGTAACAGTCTGTGTTATGTTGAGATTTGCCTGTTCTTCGGAGGTCTTTTAAACAAATGAGATTTATATAAGAAGGAGGAAACAATGGAGTTTGAGACTCACTGTATGTCATTTCCATGTACTGAACTCTTGTTATTTGACTATGCCAAGATAAATTCAATTTTTAATTCATCTTTACGAGTCCATCATTATCACAGGGAAATAATACATCACATTTTTTTTTGTGATGATAAATGTAAAGTAGGCAGTTTGCCGGTCTGACACAGTATTATGCTGAAGCTTTTCGTCATGATTAGTGAAAACAAAATATGACACACAATCGCAAAACCAGTTGTGAATTTGTCAAGTTACTCTGCCAAGTATATGATTTAAATATTACGTTTAATGCCCTTTATGCAGCGCAATCTCAAGACTTAATGTTGAAAAAAGCATCTTATTATAAGCAAAGTGTAGGTAGCTTTGTGTCATTACAGTGGGAGAAATCTAGTTTTGTTGCTTTTAGCTCTTAGTGCAAACGTGCTGAATTCAACACAGACTCTTTTGTAGTAAAGACAGTTTTATTCATTATAATGGGAACCTGCTGATTTGTCATTTGTCATTCGTCATTAACTTGTACCGCAGACACAAAAGTAAATTTAAAAAAAAATTGTGTCCAGATTGTGGTGGTATAGGCCACTAAAAAACACATAGTGGCCCGAATTTCCCTTGAGAAAAATAAGTTTTATCATACTTTTAAAGTTAAAGGTTTAGTTCACCCAAAAATTATCATCATTTACTTACCTTCAAGTTGTTCCAAACCTGTATGAATTTCTTTCTTATAAGATATTGTGAAGAATGTGGGTTACCAAACAGTTGATGGGCCCCATTGACTTCCATAGTTTTTTTTTTCTTTTTTTTTCATACTATCAAAATCAGTGGGGCCCACCAACTGTTTGGTTACCCATATTCTTTAAAATATCTTCTTTTGTGTTCAGGGTATAGAATTTGATTTACTTTCACTTTTCGATTCGCAATCACACACAGCCTATTCTGTGCATAAGGAGTTGATAAGATATTTGTCAGTGAGACTCAGGATCTGTTGCGCACCAAATCCTCTGGCATCATCCTGTCAGTCATCTCTCCTTACTATCTTCACGTGATAAGTGAAATCTGATTTACTGACCACTGCAGCAAGCCTAACCAAGTCCCTTTAGGGGCTCCGTTGAATGCTTTATTCATTTTCTGTGCTTTTCCAAATTTGGAATTAGCCGTCGGGCACATCCATCCCTTATTAAAATTATAATCAAGTACTTTACATGTGCTTTAGTATGTTACCCAACACATTAAAATAAGTCTTTAAAAACAAAGTCCATTAAAACATAATAATTTAAAATGTACTTTAAAATAAAACTTTTAATTTGACATTATTACAAAGTGCACTTTTTAAAAGTGTTTGAAACAGTCATGAAAGTCTACTCTCTTTAAATACACTTTAGTGGCCTTTTATTTCATTAATATTATATTAGTTTGGACTTGTAGGAAGACTGCAAGTGTTTGGGGTGCCATTTGGGACAGGGCCAGAGGCCAGAAATTAAGTGTGCTAATAATATTAGGTAGGGATAATAAAGGGATCATAATGTAACCCTGATGAAGTACACTTCTTAAATAGCTGCTATCTTTCATACTTATATACTCATAAAATAATAAAAAATATGTCTCTGCATCAGTTTAACTTGCAACAAGGGTCATGTCAGGTGGTGCACAAAATGCTTGAACTGATTTTGCAGATGATAAACCGATAGAGAGTGCTTTATTCAACTTGTGTTTGTACCCCTGAATGTGCATTTGTGTAAATGTGTGTGTTTTTTTTTTCAATCTGCACAGCAGGACTCGTTTTCAATCTTCTGCTTTAAGCTTGTAAACAGCTCTCTACCATGTAAAACAGACGTTCTGTGAGAACAAACAACACCTGCTGCGCTTTTCCAGAATCCTATTGTGTGTGTATCATGCTGTAGATTCCTTTAAGTGTGTGTGAACGGAAGATAGCTGAATTCTGGGCTTAAAATTGGCCATAAAGGCTTGATTTATTTGAGAGGCCAGCTTAGAGTCCAATTATTTTCTGCCTCCAACAACAGAATTTAGTAGCAGACCATGCCAAGTTCACTCTAAGTATTACATTGAAACAACTCACTGTTACAGCCATTGTTGATCAGTTTTAATTGGGGAAAAAAAATGCTCATTGCTCTTATACGAAAAGCTTAAACTTACCAAAACCAGTCTAAACTGGTCTTAGATGGTTTAGATGGTTCCCCTTTTGTCTAGTGTACTGATTTTAGAGGGTTTTTGGGCATTGGTCGGTCTAGGAGATCAGCTGGCCAACTAGCAAAACCAGCTGAATAACAGCTTGGCTTGGCTGAGAGACCAGCTAAACCATCTTAAACCAGATTAGACCAGCAAACATTCTTAGCCTTGTTAGAAACCAACCATACCAGCTAATACCACTTTGAGTCCAAACACCATGCACATTTATGTCCAAACCATGCCATGCAAAAGTGAATTTTGCATAATAGGTCCCCTTTAAAGTGTGTACAGCATGTTTTTGCCATTCTTGTCGCATTTACACGGCTTTAACCAGCAGATGTCCTCACCATGCTATGTTTCGAGTGAATAGCTAGTGTAATCGATCTAATCTAACAGTGAATTTACCTGACAAAGTCAATATAGTGGAATAAAAACAACGCCTAGTCTTTTTCACTGCAACTTCCAAGGAAGTGTTGAAACTAGCGTTAGATACCTGAGGTAATTTTATGTTACGCTGTTTGATAGCCTAGCATAATGATCTCATTGTTAGTACTTCTCACCATTTATTCCAAGGATCTGACCGATTGTTCCATATATCAATTTTCCTTAAAGTATCCACTGTCAAACAGTGATGGCTTTTTCTGGACATCGGCGATTATTTTAAATGTGCAAGCCCTTAAATTAGAATGGATTCTGATTGGCTGTCAATGTTTTATCGTTCAACATCTGGAAAAAAATAATTCTGAAAGTGATATCATTTCTCTATATCTTTATTGTTATAGCTGTGGTGTGGACAGTGTCATTCTTTTATGTTTAGAATGATTTTTATTATGTTCATAGTTATTATTCTTGGCATGAACGGGCCTTAAATATGCCATAAAAGACAAAAAGGATCATTTGGAGTTCCAGATATTTGGAGTTCAACATTTGTTTGCCATTAAAATTGTGGCAACCCTGCTGAACATATCATCTTTAACCAATCTAAGCTGGGGTTTTCGCCACTTTTTAGCTGGAGTTAAACTGGCCACCCAGGTAAACCAGCTAAACACCAGCTTGGCCAGGCTAGGAGACTGGAAGATCAACTTAAAACAGTTAAGACCAGGCAGCTAGGAAGGTTTAAACAAGTTCAGGTGGGAATTATTCAGTATACGTCCCCTAACAGTTTCTATTTACAATGCACAATAACACACTGAATTTCTAAGTACAGTTCTCATAAAACATCAAAGTGATTGCTGTGTTTGTTTCTCAATATTTTTCCTGCAGGTCTCTGTAAGCCTCTATTTGTCAAAGATGCCAGGACAACAGATTGTTTTGCGCATAGCACAGGACAAAAGGCTTTATTGTGAGAGTTCGGCATGATGGAGTGGAAGGGTTTTGACAGGCCAAAAAATGACTTTTTCTTGGGAACGTCTTTCATGTTGTGGTGACAGTTTGCCAATATAAACTCTTATTCTATTTGCTAAAGCATTTTTTGCCAGCGTAAATATCGGCTAAACGTCCGCGGTTAGTGTGGATGTGTCTTCCATTCATAGTAACTCTCATTTTGTTGAAAGTAAAGTTAGTGTGTAGTTGTATTGTGGTACTTGCAGTAATGACAGAGGAGGTGACCTTTGAGCTGAAAAGGTGATTCCAAGTATTCTATGGTCGAACGCTTGTAAAACCACTCTGAAATGATTGTACATGTTCATCATGACTCTCTGATTTCATCAGATTGCATCTGACGTCTGTTTGAGCTGCTGAAATCAATCCATTTTATGGATGACCAATGAATTTTCAGGACCATTTGCTCACAAATTGTACATAAAAATGGCTGCACAATAAAACGATATCTAGCAAATTAAGTATTTTATTACACAGTATAACTGCCTTTATGATGTTATTAATTTCCATGACTTGTCCATGTTTTTTGACCACTGGATTAATCATTAATTCAATTTTAAATTAATAAAAAACAAACAAACAAAAAATTCTGAATCTGTTTGAATGTTTCATTGAAAAAAACTGATTTGCTCACAATTCAGACAGTAAAATTGCTTGAGCAACAAAAATGATTCCTTATTTTCAGACAAAAACTGGAAAACATTCTTGAGAATAATATTCTTGGTTTTCCATGACCATGGGAACCCTGAGCTCTGCATTTTAGTCAGGAGCAAAGACATATTAGCAGTCAAATTTGTGCCACCCTGCAGTTTACCATCTCATATTTGCAAGGCAGATACATCTATTACATCCGCGTGTGTGTAAAGCGGCCCTCTTGGCCAGTAAAAGCTGTCCGCCGACTTAACGGGCCACACACTGAAGGTCTAATGCATCTGTTAGGGAGTTTTTTACTGATCATATGAAACTCAGAGAAGCTGTAATGAGATACAGGAATATGAATGGCCATCTGCCTCCATCTGCCATGACATTCCACAACTCAGATACTCCTCTCCCCGTCTGCCTACACCGAGAAAACTACACGCACCTCTCGCCATCTACACGTGCCAAGAAGTCTCCAACCCACTTCACCAAACTTCTATTCCTCTGCCAAATCCTCGTGGCTGTCAATGTTATAACTACTGAGATGGCATTATGCTGAAATGAAATGCTTAATTAAAGCGGCGGACGGACCTGTGCCAATGTTCCACAGGACAGTAGATGCTGGATGATGCATTGAGGCTTTTAAGAGGTTTAAAAATGTTATCACTGAAATGAGGCATCAAAATTGTGACTATTAAAAAATGTGCTCCAAGATGGCAGCTCAGAGAAGCACACGCTCCCCTGACAGTGTCGCAATGGGTTAGCAAACTTCAGAGCTGTTTGCAAAGTAAGTTGTACACTTTAAGTGTCCTTGTTGGACCCCACACTGTGCTTCGGGTGTGGACTGCTTACACTATGCTAATTGAACACTTGGGTAGTGAGATGTCCTTGTGTATTCAGTCTTTCCTCCACTGCATTGCGGGGCTTTTTAAGACCCCTTCTGGCCCGGCTCATGCCCCAGTCCTGCTGGCCTCATTAAACAGAGTTTGACGGAGTTCAGGGTTAGACAACCATGTCATGCGGCTGAATCCCGCTGAGCTGGTGGTGTGATGTACCATTCGATGTTTCCCATATTTTGACTCTTATGAAAAATATTGCGGGTCTGTGAAAGTAAAGCACAGTTGGTGGTAATGGGAGCATGAAACTGCAAACGCACGCACACACATACATGGACTTGCTGGAGAGAGAAATAGAGATGGAACATTTCGCCTGAAATCGGACATGTGGGAATGAGTCATTTCTGTTTTCTGGGGTCTGCTGGCTGCTCATGTGTTTAGATGATTCAAGTCGCATTTATGTCAATGTGTAGCCATGCGACTGCGTGTGTCTCGTGTGCTTTAGATTCCCTGCTCTCTCTCTCTTTGAAACTTCTCTAGCTCTCTCGCTCCACATAACAGGAACTACTTGACGTAAGCAGCGTTAGCATCCCTTCTACTTCGGTTGTTCAAACTTTCATTCCCGTTTGTGCTTTGAGCATGTCTGAGTTGAGTTGAACTGGGCCGCCATCCATTCCCTGTTTACACACAGGTCATTTATCTGACAATATGCACCTATAAAAAAATGGAATGAACAACATGCTGCACAGCCCTTCATGGCTGCTCACACCAGTAAGTCATATCTCGCTGAGAGCAATTTGTTTTCACTTAATCCAGGAAGAGCTGTACCTTAAATTAGAAATATGCCATTTAGAGTTGTCAAAAGTACCGACTTCGGTACCTAGTCGGCACTGAAATTTAAAAAATGTGACGCTTTGAGCGCTGTTGAACGGATTCGTAAACACCTCTGACTGGCCATTGTTTTCACGGCTCATCTGTGATTGGCTTCAACGATCAACGCTATAAAAACGCTCTAAATAGTCATCAATGATGCTCCTCACGCTCTTCATGCTCTTCACACAGATACACACAGGTGCATTTGAAAGCAGCCATCGCGGACCAGACGGCTAATAGACACCTGCTTTCAAACGCTCCCGCTTTCAAAACGCTTTCAAATTGGTGTGCTTTCAAACGCTGCTGTGCGTTGATCATTGTAGCCAATCACCAACATATCCGATAAGCGTGTCAACACAATATCCAATCAGAGGTGTTTACGAATCCTCTCGACAGTGCTCAAAGTGTCACATTTTTAAAATTTCAGTACCGATTGGTACCAAAATCAGTGCTTTTAACAACTCTAATGTCATTATATAAAATGGATATTGTCATACATGCAATCCTGAACATTATTAGCCACCTACATGTAATTTAAAGACCACAGTTGTTTGTTGTTCCGCAAGTTTGAAACAGCTTGCCAAAGCAAACTTTCCAGAAAACTTCTCTCCGGCTTTTGAACAACTACAATTGTTCCGTGGCAAGGTTACACATATTTTTCCGATGGTCCACTTTAGACACTCTACTAACTATAAGTAACTTTGCAACTGCATGTAAACTTTCTCTCATTAGAATATTAGTCAGGGCTGGACTGGGGCTAAAATTCGGCCCTGGACAAATTCAGCCCATCCGGCCCACGAATTCCCTTGTGAATGTTTTGCTGGGGTTAGCAAAACGTAAATGCAGTTAACAAACTTGTTGTTGCATTTTTGTCACAGAGAAAAACACTTCACCGTAAAGCATTGATTTTGAGCTAGGATGCCGTAAATTTATAAATAAATTTACAGCTATTAAATTCTGATATAATTTCATTTCCTTCATGTCGTACCAAACCTGCATGACTTTCACTTCTGTAAAACACAAAAGAAGATATTATGAACCAAACCATTTTTGTTACCCTTGACTTCTATTTTGTTACCCTTGACTTCTATTGTTAGTTCTGTCGTGACAACTCTTGGAGTGTTTGGCATGGCAACGTGTATGACAATGTTGATATATTTGGTCTTGGGAGAAAAGATCTGCTAAGCTGCTGCTGCTGCTGCAGAGCAAGTACGGGATTTGTTACTGTCAATACATACAAGACACCCTGCTGTGAGCAAGAAAGACATGCTGCTGCTGTACAATATTGCATACATGAATTACCTGTATCAGATCTATACAGCTGGAGCTGGGGAACGTGGAGGGTTTCTGAATGTGCACTGCACTGCTCAGGCAAATGCTAACCAAGTATTTGTAGGTTGAGCACACAAGATCATTGGCTACTGATACAGCAGGAACCAATCAGCTGTGCCCTATAGAGAATGTTGTGATTACAAGCAGGTTGAGTTAAGGACCTGTCAGCCTGTGCCATCTAGAGTTTCATGACAGAACTTTGTATTTAGTAGAATGTCTAAAGTGGACCATCGAAATAAAGTACTACCCGTGGCGATTACATAATGTGGCTTTGCCTTCTTTGACATGGAAATCTTCTCTGGTTCATTCTTCTGTTCAGTCCGTTGAGGTCAGACGTGAGTAACACACTGGAGAGCTGCTTTATAATAGAAAATGATGTTGTAATAACTGAATGCTACACTGACAATTGTTTTCATGTTTTAAACTATAAAGCTGCTTGCTTCAAAGCAATCTGTATAAAGTTCTATATAAACAAGCATGACGTGACGTGTCTTGACTAAGTGAAGAGCAAAAAAATAACTTGGCTGTAAGTATATCACGGCCTTAAGGGATTACGTACAGTCAGCCGGTCTTTATCACCATGAAGGGGTTTATTTTGTGAGAATGACCATCTGAATGTTAATTATACTGCTTATTACTTAGGTACTTACCAAATGAATACACGGACATTAACTATTGGGTGGCACAGTGGCTATATTTAAGTGGCATATTCGAGTCTCGCTGAGGTAGGATCCTGTGTTGGAGTCAGGATTCCTCCGGGTGCTCCAGTTTCCCCTACAATCTAAAGATATGCAGCAATTAGAGACACTAAATTGCCCGCAGGTGTGAGTGACTGATGTTGGCTTAGGTTTCAGCATCCCGTGACTATATATTAGAACAAGCAGTTTTGAAAAATATTGATGGATATACATGTAATATTGGTAACTGGTCAAATAAGCTTCAAAATGAACAAGACTTTTTGACAAAAGTCAAAAGTAAATGAAAAAAGCTGGCAATTATATGACCCTCAATATCTAACCACAAAAGATCTAGTCTGTCATTCCATTTTCAATTCTAATTTGTGTCCGTGTGTGTTAATTTTGGTCTGCGGTGGTACATTATTGATAGGGTATGTTCACAGAGAGTGTCAAGCCTTTGATCTAGGGGGTCGTATGTTAAAGATAGCCATTAACAGACTCCCGATGCCACTGGGGACGCATCAAATATTCAGCACTTGTCTGGACATTGGCAAGCATCCTCCCCAGAGGCGTTCTCTTTGTCCAGTAAGGCACAAAGAGAGAGAGATGGAATAAAGAGGGATGGGATTGGATAGTCCTGAGAGAGACCGAGACAACCTCACACCACCCCCAAGATATAATCAATACCTCCCGTCTCGGCAAACAGCTGTCAACAAACTGACCACTTTCACAGCTCTGCTAGAGCTCCCCGCATGTGTAGGGCAGGTGCCTTATGGGGGGTTGTGCTGTCTGCATTTGACCAGAGCTCCTGGTGCTCGTGTGCAGCCCTGCGATTTCTGGAGCATGAAGTGCTTTGGTGTGATGGTGCACGTCTGTGGCCACCCGTCTGAAAATAATGCCTTCTGTCTGCACGGAAATCTGCAAAGAGGACTCGGGCAACAGACTGCATAGAGGGGATGACCTCCGACCATCAACTGGACTCTTTGAGGAACTCTTAATTTCCTGATGCTTCGAGCATGCATGCAAACACACGCACACTCAAAAGCACTGCCAAGTTCCTGTCCTCCAGATGCAGTCCTGACAGGCCCATATGGGCAAGAAATCACGTCACCCTCCCATGTCTAAAGCTCACCTTGGATTAGTGCTGCGGATAAGGAAACTTCCAAACTGTACTGAGACATATGCAACTAAAAGTGTGACCATACGTTCACAATGACAGAAACTAAATCGCTGGAGGTCGCCGACTGTTGGTCACTAGTAGGCATTCTTGTTCGACTGCTGTACCCGTTTGTATCACGAGTTGCTAGTTTTGCTCCTTTCTACACTGGTAGTCGCCACATCAGATTGCTGAGGATTTGCATACAGTTGAACTTTGTTCAACTTTGTTGCATCGCCAACTGTTGCTGTCAGTCATGTCGTGCCTAACAACGCCCTTCAGCCATGACTTATTCACGATACAGCACTAGCCTCGAGTACCTTATTGCTTTTATAAAACAGTTACCACAATAGACTCTTTTACAGCCCACGTGATCAAATAGTTGCGCGCACATTTTGGCAACGGAAGTGGTGTTGTTGCCCAGTGGTTCTAACGTGTTGGCAACTCCAAATGTTTAACAGGGCTCTCAAGTGTCATGCATTGAGCATGACAGTCACTCATTTCGGTCTTTTGTCACACACTCCCGCCAAACATTTTTTTTTCTCACGCAGAAAAAATATTTTTCATATATTTAATATGCCGCCGCGCCGGGCAGGAATCAAGCGCATCTCCCCTGGAGTAGCCTGCCACTTATCAGCCAATCAAAAAAAAAAGAAAGAGGCTACATAGTAAACAATCAGAAAATAGCACTATTGTATCTGGGTAAGATTTAACGCAACAACCAATGAAAAAAAGCATATCCCGAAATTGTTCACCGATCACCCACAGAGGAAAACACTGGAGCTCTGAGCATCACTTTGAGCACAAAGTCATTATCTCCTGTTTTAATGTTACAACAAATTCACAACTTGTTTGACACAAACAGTGCTGTTAGAGAATGTTTCCTAGATAATCAGCATCAGTTTTTCATGAGTGTCTGTAACTTAGCCAACGGTTTTACAGCCTGTTCACTGACAACACCTGCTCAGAACAAGTAGTCTAGGACTAGTTATATTTTCGTTATCACCACGATGACTGACATTTTGTCACATTAAACATCTCTCTCCTTACACTTAATTTTATTAGCACTAAATAAATTAATTATTACATCAATGTGGTAGGACATGACATGATTTTTAAAGTGACCAATAACAGACGATCGTCTATAATATTGGTCACTTTAAAAATGATGCCGTGTGGTTGGAGATGTCACTCTTGCCTGTCTTCAAAACTTGAGAGCCCTGGTTTATGTATATATATATTTATATATATATATATATATATATATATATATATATATCTGGCCACTGTACATTTGGCCATCTGCTAACATCTTCTATCCTCTCCACTACACGGATCTGGTAGCCGGATACCATTTGATAAAGTCAACTTTTCAAAATAACTTTCTCTGTCTGTGTTGCTTAATCCGCTCACGTAGCTGCAGATATATATAAAACTTTCGGAGTTGCTAACACGTTAGAACCACTGGGGAACAACACCACTTCCGTTGCCAAAATGTGCATGCATACGTTGCTACGTCATCATTGTGTACAAACAGTAAAAGGGTCTATAAAAATATTAAAGCCAGAAATATGTATCAATGCAACTTTCATGAAGTAGTAAACTTTTTTTAAAAGCCTTCCTTCTGCCAGAAAAAATAGTCCCTGACCAAGAACAGAAACAGAAGTTACATTTTCATGCCATTAGATGGCGGTAGGTGTCAGTCAGTAGCAAAGACTTTTACATTGAAAGACTGAATTGTTTTGAAAACGGAAAAAAACAAAACTGACAAATGCTTTGACCAACGCTGTTAGTCACGGGAAACCCCCTTAAATGTTAAAAGGACAAGATAATGCATCGGACATTTAAACAGATGTTTTATTATGAACATAGGACTGACCCGAAGGAAAATGCTAAATCTGAATACAGGTAATAAACTCGCTCACTTGATCTTTTTCGCACAACACTCTTTTACATAATACAGTAAGCTTCAGTAAACAATATCAATTGAGAACAAACAGTTTACGTTGCTAAGAATGGTCGATACATCGATCTAATGTCTAACAATCCGATGCATCGATGCAATGCGTAAAAAATCGATACCTGTGGGCTATTTATAGAGGCATCTTTGTTTTAACACAATCCACATTTTCACACAATATCAGTCTATGCATTATCGCCAACGCGTGCATTCTCGTTTAAACTAACTTTCAGAACTTGTGAAAGACACTCGGGACAGTAGATGGAACTGTGACTGGCTGATCGGGCCGGTGCTAAATCTTCACGAAAGTTTATAATTTGCTTGTGTTTAAAGCCTTGCGAAAAAGCAGGGCGCTGGAGAATAGAGTGCTATGAATCGTTCTTCACACACACTCACTGAAATTAAAACTGTTAAAAGAATATGGTCAATAAACTGCCGCATAAGAGCGCCGCGCGCTGTTACTCTGTGTTGCTTCAAGCACATCATTCTGCACACGGGATGCGCATAAGTGCTTTGTGCCGCTCTGTATTGGAGCCTTTATAATAAATTTGCACAATGAAAGAATATTAATAGCCTGTCTTGTTTTGTCCTACCTATAATATGTTGTTGCTTCATTAAGTATACATTTAAAATAAATGTCTTTAAATGTATTTAAATGTCTTTAAATTTAAATTATGTGTGTGTGTGTGTGTGTGTGTGTGTGTGTGTGTGTGTGTGTGTGTGTGTGTGTGTGTGTGTGTGGCTTATGTAGGCATATTCCTTGTTTATCAGTTTTTTGACATTACACATTTTAGCACAGAACTAAAATACTTTCTTGTCTGTTGTCATGTCATAAGCTGTCATTAGATTACTGTGTGAATTTTTTTATTTGTGGATGACCCAGTCAGGGTTCAGGATGTGAAATTTTGAAATAAATGTTTGTTATAGATTTTGGTTGCAGTGAGTTAATAAAAATGTAACTGGATGTGTAAAATAGGCTCAAATATCGAAATATTAATCGAATCGTATCGTAATCGTATCGCAGAGCTTTTTGAGGTATCGGAAAATATCGAATCGCTGGCTATGAGAATCAATATTGTATCGAATCGTGATGAACTGTCCGATTTACACCCCTAGTAGTGATACACAGAACCGTAGGGTGAAGCGGTCATATTGTGAATAAAACACAGCTATTGATCAGTCAGAATCAAGGACAGAAACTAACAGTTTTATAAAAAAAAAATATATATATATATATAAATATTATACTGATTGGCTTCATCATTCTGTCTCCTCTCCTCCAATAAGCTTGTATTTAGTGGCCATTCTGGCGCTATATTGCTGGCATCACATTTGTTGTGGTAGAGGAGATTCCTCCCTTCCATATGTATCGAGCTTTGAGTGCAGTGAAAAGTAAGAAATTATTATTATGATTATTATTAGCTTACTGTTAGTTGCTAGTAGACAGCTGTTCCACTGTCTGCATTTCCATTTGTACTTGCTGTATTGTGTCACTGTATTTACATAAAACTGAACTTTGCTCAACTTTTTGTTGCATCAACAACTGGTGTCTCAGACTCTCACTGAGTTTTGGTTGCTTTGTCTGCAACTCAGTGTCAGTGTAAATGCCCTTTACACATTTTGTCACCCATATAAAGAATTTTTATCAACTATGGGCATTGTGGACTTTTTGAAACTCTCTTAAAACACATATTTCACACTCTCACTAGTTTATATAATTTATCTACTAACAATGTTCAGCAGTTTTTTTTTCTTAAGGTGTCTTTTTCACCACATCTCAAATAATGTACCGTTTAACTGCATTTTGTGGTTACAATGAAACTGATGCAAATTACATTGTAAAAATATTTTTGTAATAAAAGGACAAAATCATTGCATTTTATGTATCCTAAATACACAAAATGAAATAATATTTCCTCACTTTTTTTGCAGAATTTGAGAAAATTACATACAAAATTACATCTGAATTTGAAATTACCATAAAAACTGTATTGTATCAAGTGGTTAATTTCTCTTCACCAATAAATCATTGTGACCCTCTGATGTTTACCACCTTACCTTGAATTAGAGGTGTGGAAAAGGAGAGTTCCTAACTGCACACTTAGGGATACTTAGCGGTATCCAACTATAATGAGCAAGATAATGTGAGCTCCACTTTGTCATTGTAATTCAGCACATTTTCATAAAGTGAAACTACTCAGAGACAAATTTTGAGGCTCAGAGGTCGCTAATTCATAGCTCATAAGACCTAGTGAAGTTCTTAATTATTTTTATTAAAGCCATTTTACGGGAAAAACTAAAATAAGTCAATTGTTTACATATATGTAAGAGTATAGAGCTATAAATGAGCAAGAATAGCAGTTGAGACTATTTGATTTGAATAATTTTGATATGAAATATTTGAGTGTGACTTTTGATTGAAGACTGTGGTATCTTGGCAAATCTGAGCAGTTTTTTGATATTGGTCTCTGATGCTCGAAGTGCGAAAAATTTTGAGAAGAAAAACAAATATCCACTACGTAATTGCTGTCTTGGAGAAACAACTGAGACACTTTTTTCACTGCGTATAGCCAACAGTCAGTGTCACTCACGTCGACTCAAATAAACTCTTACTGAAAACAAATGACTCGCATCAACACAAATTATAACTGAACATCTAGTGGAGTATTTGCTAAACCCCCATTTGTACATCTTCAGATCCAGACTTTTGCTTTTTATGTGCATCAGTCTGTCGAGTGTAATAGAGTATCCAGTGTATAATGTGTCAGTGTTAGTGCATGAGAGAGGGGGCAGAGAATGGAGGCAGGCCTGGAGGCGGAGCCTTCGCTCTGATTGGCTGCAGCCAAAAGGGGCTGTCACAGAGAGGGCTGGATTAGCGGAGGTGGGGGAGGTGCCTCGCTTGCTCTGTACCTTTCAGCTGCAGATCAGAGCACAACGGCGAGAGATTAACACTGTTCACAAGCCCTGAGACGTGAGGAAAATGGAAGAGGACCATGAATGTGTCCGTGCAAGGGACAGAAAGCTGATTTAGGGATGCTCAGCACTGGTTTGTTCTTCTAGGAGTGCCTCAGGGTAAGGACTCACTGTCCCTTGTCTGTCTCTTTTAGGAGTCTCTCTGATCCTGTGAGGCATGGACTACATATAATATCAACCTTCCTGGGACTCTTCCTCTAAGATTTCGGAGCGTCTTTTTTTACAGCGTCTAAAAGAGTGAGGAATATTTGTGTCACGCACTGATTCAATCAGACTTGAGAGGTTTCATTCGAGAGGTCCTTTCTCTCTTTCTCTCTGTCTTTATGATCATGCACTGAAATCATCAGTTCGTGCACTGAGGGCACACCTGTCTCTCAAATTCACTCACTTGTGTGGATCTAACCAGAACTCCGCAGCTGGAATGTTGCGATGGATATTGTGATGGATATTGGGATTGCTGTGTACTTCATTTCACGCTGAACCTGCCGCACAAGACAAGGTGAAAAAGGGTGAGAACTTTTTTTCATCTGTTTTACATTTGTGCATGGTTTTGTTCATATGAAATATATTATTATGTCAGATCCTTAGAATTATATATAATTTTTCCCCCTCAATATTCCCAATATATATTCAGTGTTGAAGGTTATATATCAAGATTTTGAAACATTAAAAAATCTGAACTCCTTTGTACAGGCAGTCAGATGTTCTTGGTTTCAGTGACCCTCAAGATGATAGATATATAATCTCAAATTATGCCCATGACATGATCATCAGGTTTTACGTAAAATTGTTATTTAGATAATACATTTTGTAATATTTTTATATATATTTACATGTGTGTGGATTATTATTTCTCACAGGCACTGGTTTTTTGACTCCTGAATCCCTTCAGTAGTGAACGCACACTGTAAAAATGTATTTTCATGATTTATCACATTTCTTTCTTTTGTCAAATTATTTTTAAATAATGAATGTGGTTCAGATAACATAATATTTTGAGTTTCTGTTGATTAAACTAATCGCCTTCATTGTATTAACTCAATTTTTTAATTTCAATGAACTCAAATTTTTAAGGCAACCACGTAACTTCCTTTTTTAAGTTAAACCAATTCTTTTTTACATTGTACAGATTTATAAAAATGACAAGCTTTATTTGCAAATAAACATTGCCTCAACTTGACGCCAGCAGCCGCTGGTTGTCACATTAAAACTTTCTGCCCTTTTGGCCGCTTTTTAACTACGGACTGTGTGCGTGAGGTGATGTGTGTGTTTGTGTGTGTACGGCCATGTGACGGGCTAGTCTCTGGATACCGAAAAGGTTACTGCTAATTAAACCACATTTCTCTCCACTGAAGCACAAAATGTAGGACTCCCTGTGATCCTCCCAGCAGCTGTTATTCTCTTAACACACTTCAGTATCTCTCTCTCCACTCACACATCTGTATATCAGCGTTTAGCAATCTCACACTCTTAGCAATCTCTACAGAGCGCTGTCCCTGTTTCACTTCACACAAGCTGAGCGATCTTCAATCAGTGTGTGTGAGTGTTTATACACTCGGGGAGGGGTTCATGTATGTGTGTATGCACTCAAGGGAGAGATTGTGAGAAATTGCGTGTGTTCGTGTGTGAAACGGGTGTGTTTCTCTTCATTTTGTTAGTGACAATAAGCTGGAGAGTCAATCGGTTCAACCTTTCCCAGCTTATGCATGTCTTTATTTTTGAACTTCAGGCTCTATTGTGATTGTGCAGGTACAATGAGATTAGTATTTTTAGTGCTCCATTAAATCGCTGCAATTAC